>NW_027663694.1:140000-160000 GCF_964034855.1 Anser brachyrhynchus
GTCTAACTCAGGTTCAGCTTCTTGTTGCGGTTAGGCTTATGTTTAGGGTTGTTAGGAAAGAGTGAAGACGCAGAGTCCTGTTGAGTGTGGGGTTGCATAAAGGCTCCCCCAGGGAGTTCAGGTGTACCCAAAGGCTTCCGCTGAGAGCACTTTTTGATGGCAGAAAGTGGCACCGTACGTGTTTTTTCGGGTCTAACTCGGGTTCAGCTTCTTGTTGCGGTTAGGGTTATGTTTAGGGTTGTTAGGAAAGAGTGAAGACGCAGAGTCCTGTTGAGTGTGGGGTTGCGTAAAGGCTCCCCCAGGGAGTTCAGGTGTACCCAAAGGCTTCCGCTGAGAGCACTTTTTGATGGCAGAAAGTGGCACCGTACGTGTTTTTTCGGGTCTAACTCAGGTTCAGCTTCTTGTTGCGGTTAGGGTTATGTTTAGGGTTGTTAGGAAAGAGTGAAGACGCAGAGTCCTGTTGAGTGTGGGGTTGCATAAAGGCTCCCCCAGGGAGTTCAGGTGTACCCAAAGGCTTCCGCTGAGAGCACTTTTTGATGGCAGAAAGTGGCACCGTACGTGTGTTTTCGGGTCTAACTCGGGTTCAGCTTCTTGTTGCGGTTAGGGTTATGTTTAGGGTTGTTAGGAAAGAGTGAAGACGCAGAGTCCTGTTGAGTGTGGGGTTGCGTAAAGGCTCCCCCAGGGAGTTCAGGTGTACCCAAAGGCTTCCGCTCAGAGCACTTTTTGATGGCAGAAAGTGGCACCGTACGTGTTTTTTCGGGTCTAACTCGGGTTCAGCTTCTTGTTGCGGTTAGGGTTATGTTTAGGGTTGTTAGGAAAGAGTGAAGACGCAGAGTCCTGTTGAGTGTGGGGTTGCGTAAAGGCTCCCCCAGGGAGTTCAGGTGTACCCAAAGGCTTCCGCTGAGAGCACTTTTTGATGGCAGAAAGTGGCACCGTACGTGTTTTTTCGGGTCTAACTCAGGTTCAGCTTCTTGTTGCGGTTAGGCTTATGTTTAGGGTTGTTAGGAAAGAGTGAAGACGCAGAGTCCTGTTGAGTGTGGGGTTGCATAAAGGCTCCCCCAGGGAGTTCAGGTGTACCCAAAGGCTTCCGCTGAGAGCACTTTTTGATGGCAGAAAGTGGCACCGTACGTGTTTTTTCGGGTCTAACTCGGGTTCAGCTTCTTGTTGCGGTTAGGGTTATGTTTAGGGTTGTTAGGAAAGAGTGAAGACGCAGAGTCCTGTTGAGTGTGGGGTTGCGTAAAGGCTCCCCCAGGGAGTTCAGGTGTACCCAAAGGCTTCCGCTGAGAGCACTTTTTGATGGCAGAAAGTGGCACCGTACGTGTTTTTTCGGGTCTAACTCGGGTTGAGCTTCTTGTTGCGGTTAGGGTTATGTTTAGGGTTGTTAGGAAAGAGTGAAGACGCAGAGTCCTGTTGAGTGTGGGGTTGCGTAAAGGCTCCCCCAGGGAGTTCAGGTGTACCCAAAGGCTTCCGCTCAGAGCACTTTTTGATGGCAGAAAGTGGCACCGTACGTGTTTTTTCGGGTCTAACTCGGGTTCAGCTTCTTGTTGCGGTTAGGGTTATGTTTAGGGTTGTTAGGAAAGAGTGAAGACGCAGAGTCCTGTTGAGTGTGGGGTTGCGTAAAGGCTCCCCCAGGGAGTTCAGGTGTACCCAAAGGCTTCCGCTGAGAGCACTTTTTGATGGCAGAAAGTGGCACCGTACGTGTTTTTTCGGGTCTAACTCGGGTTCAGCTTCTTGTTGCGGTTAGGGTTATGTTTAGGGTTGTTAGGAAAGAGTGAAGACGCAGAGTCCTGTTGAGTGTGGGGTTGCGTAAAGGCTCCCCCAGGGAGTTCAGGTGTACCCAAAGGCTTCCTCTGAGAGCACTTTTTGATGGCAGAAAGTGGCACCGTACGTGTTTTTTCGGGTCTAACTCGGGTTCAGCTTCTTGTTGCGGTTAGGCTTATGTTTAGGGTTGTTAGGAAAGAGTGAAGACGCAGAGTCCTGTTGAGTGTGGGGTTGCGTAAAGGCTCCCCCAGGGAGTTCAGGTGTACCCAAAGGCTTCCGCTGAGAGCACTTTTTGATGGCAGAAAGTGGCACCGTACGTGTTTTTTCGGGTCTAACTCGGGTTCAGCTTCTTGTTGCGGTTAGGGTTATGTTTAGGGTTGTTAGGAAAGAGTGAAGACGCAGAGTCCTGTTGAGTGTGGGGTTGCGTAAAGGCTCCCCCAGGGAGTTCAGGTGTACCCAAAGGCTTCCGCTGAGAGCACTTTTTGATGGCAGAAAGTGGCACCGTACGTGTTTTTTCGGGTCTAACTCGGGTTCAGCTTCTTGTTGCGGTTAGGGTTATGTTTAGGGTTGTTAGGAAAGAGTGAAGACGCAGAGTCCTGTTGAGTGTGGGGTTGCGTAAAGGCTCCCCCAGGGAGTTCAGGTGTACCCAAAGGCTTCCGCTGAGAGCACTTTTGGATGGCAGAAAGTGGCACCGTACGTGTTTTTTCGGGTCTAACTCGGGTTGAGCTTCTTGTTGCGGTTAGGGTTATGTTTAGGGTTGTTAGGAAAGAGTGAAGACGCAGAGTCCTGTTGAGTGTGGGGTTGCGTAAAGGCTCCCCCAGGGAGTTCAGGTGTACCCAAAGGCTTCCGCTGAGAGCACTTTTTGATGGCAGAAAGTGGCACCGTACGTGTTTTTTCGGGTCTAACTCGGGTTGAGCTTCTTGTTCCGGTTAGGGTTATGTTTAGGGTTGTTAGGAAAGAGTGAAGACGCAGAGTCCTGTTGAGTGTGGGGTTGCGTAAAGGCTCCCCCAGGGAGTTCAGGTGTACCCAAAGGCTTCCGCTGAGAGCACTTTTTGATGGCAGAAAGTGGCACTGTACGTGTTTTTTCGGGTCTAACTCGGGTTCAGCTTCTTGTTGCGGTTAGGGTTATGTTTAGGGTTGTTAGGAAAGAGTGAAGACGCAGAGTCCTGTTGAGTGTGGGGTTGCGTAAAGGCTCCCCCAGGGAGTTCAGGTGTACCCAAAGGCTTCCGCTGAGAGCACTTTTTGATGGCAGAAAGTGGCACCGTACGTGTTTTTTCGGGTCTAACTCGGGTTGAGCTTCTTGTTGCGGTTAGGGTTATGTTTAGGGTTGTTAGGAAAGAGTGAAGACGCAGAGTCCTGTTGAGTGTGCGGTTGCGTAAAGGCTCCCCCAGGGAGTTCAGGTGTACCCAAAGGCTTCCGCTGAGAGCACTTTTTGATGGCAGAAAGTGGCACCGTACGTGTTTTTTCGGGTCTAACTCGGGTTCAGCTTCTTGTTGCGGTTAGGGTTATGTTTAGGGTTGTTAGGAAAGAGTGAAGACGCAGAGTCCTGTTGAGTGTGGGGTTGCGTAAAGGCTCCCCCAGGGAGTTCAGGTGTACCCAAAGGCTTCCGCTCAGAGCACCTTTTGATGGCAGAAAGTGGCACCGTACGTGTTTTTTCGGGTCTAACTCGGGTTCAGCTTCTTGTTGCGGTTAGGGTTATGTTTAGGGTTGTTAGGAAAGAGTGAAGACGCAGAGTCCTGTTGAGTGTGGGGTTGCGTAAAGGCTCCCCCAGGGAGTTCAGGTGTACCCAAAGGCTTCCGCTGAGAGCACTTTTTGATGGCAGAAAGTGGCACCGTACGTGTTTTTTCGGGTCTAACTCGGGTTGAGCTTCTTGTTGCGGTTAGGGTTATGTTTAGGGTTGTTAGGAAAGAGTGAAGACGCAGAGTCCTGTTGAGTGTGGGGTTGCGTAAAGGCTCCCCCAGGGAGTTCAGGTGTACCCAAAGGCTTCCGCTGAGAGCACTTTTGGATGGCAGAAAGTGGCACCGTACGTGTTTTTTCGGGTCTAACTCGGGTTCAGCTTCTTGTTGCGGTTAGGGTTATGTTTAGGGTTGTTAGGAAAGAGTGAAGACGCAGAGTCCTGTTGAGTGTGGGGTTGCGTAAAGGCTCCCCCAGGGAGTTCAGGTGTACCCAAAGGCTTCCGCTGAGAGCACTTTTTGATGGCAGAAAGTGGCACCGTACGTGTTTTTTCGGGTCTAACTCGGGTTCAGCTTCTTGTTGCGGTTAGGGTTATGTTTAGGGTTGTTAGGAAAGAGTGAAGACGCAGAGTCCTGCTGAGTGTGGGGTTGCGTAAAGGCTCCCCCAGGGAGTTCAGGTGTACCCAAAGGCTTCCGCTGAGAGCACTTTTGGATGGCAGAAAGTGGCACCGTACGTGTTTTTTCGGGTCTAACTCGGGTACAGCTTCTTGTTGCGGTTAGGCTTATGTTTAGGGTTGTTAGGAAAGAGTGAAGACGCAGAGTCCTGTTGAGTGTGGGGTTGCATAAAGGCTCCCCCAGGGAGTTCAGGTGTACCCAAAGGCTTCCGCTGAGAGCACTTTTTGATGGCAGAAAGTGGCACCGTACGTGTTTTTTCGGGTCTAACTCGGGTTCAGCTTCTTGTTCCGGTTAGGGTTATGTTTAGGGTTGTTAGGAAAGAGTGAAGACGCAGAGTCCTGTTGAGTGTGCGGTTGCGTAAAGGCTCCCCCAGGGAGTTCAGGTGTACCCAAAGGCTTCCGCTGAGAGCACTTTTTGATGGCAGAAAGTGGCACCGTACGTGTTTTTTTGGGTCTAACTCGGGTTGAGCTTCTTGTTGCGGTTAGGGTTATGTTTAGGGTTGTTAGGAAAGAGTGAAGATGCAGAGTCCTGTTGAGTGTGGGGTTGCGTAAAGGCTCCCCCAGGGAGTTCAGGTGTACCCAAAGGCTTCCGCTGAGAGCACTTTTTGATGGCAGAAAGTGGCACCGTACGTGTTTTTTCGGGTCTAACTCGGGTTCAGCTTCTTGTTGCGGTTAGGGTTATGTTTAGGGTTGTTAGGAAAGAGTGAAGACGCAGAGTCCTGTTGAGTGTGGGGTTGCGTAAAGGCTCCCCCAGGGAGTTCAGGTGTACCCAAAGGCTTCCGCTGAGAGCACTTTTTGATGGCAGAAAGTGGCACCGTACGTGTTTTTTCGGGTCTAACTCGGGTTCAGCTTCTTGTTGCGGTTAGGGTTATGTTTAGGGTTGTTAGGAAAGAGTGAAGACGCAGAGTCCTGTTGAGTGTGGGGTTGCGTAAAGGCTCCCCCAGGGAGTTCAGGTGTACCCAAAGGCTTCCGCTGAGAGCACTTTTGGATGGCAGAAAGTGGCACCGTACGTGTTTTTTCGGGTCTAACTCGGGTTGAGCTTCTTGTTCCGGTTAGGGTTATGTTTAGGGTTGTTAGGAAAGAGTGAAGACGCAGAGTCCTGTTGAGTGTGGGGTTGCGTAAAGGCTCCCCCAGGGAGTTCAGGTGTACCCAAAGGCTTCCGCTGAGAGCACTTTTGGATGGCAGAAAGTGGCACCGTACGTGTTTTTTCGGGTCTAACTCGGGTACAGCTTCTTGTTGCGGTTAGGCTTATGTTTAGGGTTGTTAGGAAAGAGTGAAGACGCAGAGTCCTGTTGAGTGTGGGGTTGCGTAAAGGCTCCCCCAGGGAGTTCAGGTGTACCCAAAGGCTTCCGCTGAGAGCACTTTTTGATGGCAGAAAGTGGCACCGTACGTGTTTTTTCGGGTCTAACTCGGGTTCAGCTTCTTGTTGCGGTTAGGGTTATGTTTAGGGTTGTTAGGAAAGAGTGAAGACGCAGAGTCCTGTTGAGTGTGGGGTTGCGTAAAGGCTCCCCCAGGGAGTTCAGGTGTACCCAAAGGCTTCCGCTGAGAGCACTTTTTGATGGCAGAAAGTGGCACCGTACGTGTTTTTTCGGGTCTAACTCGGGTTGAGCTTCTTGTTCCGGTTAGGGTTATGTTTAGGGTTGTTAGGAAAGAGTGAAGACGCAGAGTCCTGTTGAGTGTGTGGTTGCGTAAAGGCTCCCCCAGGGAGTTCAGGTGTACCCAAAGGCTTCCGCTGAGAGCACTTTTGGATTGCAGAAAGTGGAACCGTACGTGTTTTTTCGGGTCTAACTCGGGTTCAGCTTCTTGTTGCGGTTAGGGTTATGTTTAGGGTTGTTAGGAAAGAGTGAAGACGCAGAGTCCTGTTGAGTGTGCGGTTGCGTAAAGGCTCCCCCAGGGAGTTCAGGTGTACCCAAAGGCTTCCGCTCAGAGCACTTTTTGATGGCAGAAAGTGGCACCGTACGTGTTTTTTCGGGTCTAACTCGGGTTCAGCTTCTTGTTGCGGTTAGGGTTATGTTTAGGGTTGTTAGGAAAGAGTGAAGACGCAGAGTCCTGTTGAGTGTGGGGTTGCGTAAAGGCTCCCCCAGGGAGTTCAGGTGTACCCAAAGGCTTCCGCTGAGAGCACTTTTTGATGGCAGAAAGTGGCACCGTACGTGTTTTTTCGGGTCTAACTCGGGTTCAGCTTCTTGTTGCGGTTAGGGTTATGTTTAGGGTTGTTAGGAAAGAGTGAAGACGCAGAGTCCTGTTGAGTGTGGGGTTGCGTAAAGGCTCCCCCAGGGAGTTCAGGTGTACCCAAAGGCTTCCGCTCAGAGCACTTTTTGATGGCAGAAAGTGGCACCGTACGTGTTTTTTCGGGTCTAACTCAGGTTCAGCTTCTTGTTGCGGTTAGGGTTATGTTTAGTGTTGTTAGGAAAGAGTGAAGACGCAGAGTCCTGTTGAGTGTGGGGTTGCGTAAAGGCTCCCCCAGGGAGTTCAGGTGTACCCAAAGGCTTCCACTGAGAGCACTTTTGGATGGCAGAAAGTGGCACCGTACGTGTTTTTTCGGGTCTAACTCGGGTACAGCTTCTTGTTGCGGTTAGGCTTATGTTTAGGGTTGTTAGGAAAGAGTGAAGACGCAGAGTCCTGTTGAGTGTGGGGTTGCATAAAGGCTCCCCCAGGGAGTTCAGGTGTACCCAAAGGCTTCCGCTGAGAGCACTTTTGGATGGCAGAAAGTGGCACCGTACGTGTTTTTTCGGGTCTAACTCGGGTTGAGCTTCTTGTTCCGGTTAGGGTTATGTTTAGGGTTGTTAGGAAAGAGTGAAGACGCAGAGTCCTGTTGAGTGTGCGGTTGCGTAAAGGCTCCCCCAGGGAGTTCAGGTGTACCCAAAGGCTTCCGCTGAGAGCACTTTTTGATGGCAGAAAGTGGCACCGTACGTGTTTTTTCGGGTCTAACTCGGGTTCAGCTTCTTGTTGCGGTTAGGGTTATGTTTAGGGTTGTTAGGAAAGAGTGAAGACGCAGAGTCCTGTTGAGTGTGGGGTTGCGTAAAGGCTCCCCCAGGGAGTTCAGGTGTACCCAAAGGCTTCCGCTCAGAGCACTTTTTGATGGCAGAAAGTGGCACCGTACGTGTTTTTTCGGGTCTAACTCGGGTTCAGCTTCTTGTTGCGGTTAGGGTTATGTTTAGGGTTGTTAGGAAAGAGTGAAGACGCAGAGTCCTGTTGAGTGTGGGGTTGCGTAAAGGCTCCCCCAGGGAGTTCAGGTGTACCCAAAGGCTTCCGCTGAGAGCACTTTTTGATGGCAGAAAGTGGCACCGTACGTGTTTTTTCGGGTCTAACTCGGGTTCAGCTTCTTGTTGCGGTTAGGGTTATGTTTAGGGTTGTTAGGAAAGAGTGAAGACGCAGAGTCCTGTTGAGTGTGGGGTTGCGTAAAGGCTCCCCCAGGGAATTCAGGTGTACCCAAAGGCTTCCGCTGAGAGCACTTTTTGATGGCAGAAAGTGGCACCGTACGTGTTTTTTCGGGTCTAACTCGGGTTGAGCTTCTTGTTCCGGTTAGGCTTATGTTTAGGGTTGTTAGGAAAGAGTGAAGACGCAGAGTCCTGTTGAGTGTGGGGTTGCGTAAAGGCTCCCCCAGGGAGTTCAGGTGTACCCAAAGGCTTCCGCTGAGAGCACTTTTTGATGGCAGAAAGTGGCACCGTACGTGTTTTTTCGGGTCTAACTCGGGTTCAGCTTCTTGTTGCGGTTAGGGTTATGTTTAGGGTTGTTAGGAAAGAGTGAAGACGCAGAGTCCTGTTGAGTGTGGGGTTGCGTAAAGGCTCCCCCAGCGAGTTCAGGTGTACCCAAAGGCTTCCGCTGAGAGCACTTTTTGATGGCAGAAAGTGGCACCGTACGTGTTTTTTCGGGTCTAACTCGGGTTGAGCTTCTTGTTCCGGTTAGGGTTATGTTTAGGGTTGTTAGGAAAGAGTGAAGACGCAGAGTCCTGTTGAGTGTGGGGTTGCGTAAAGGCTCCCCCAGGGAGTTCAGGTGTACCCAAAGGCTTCCGCTGAGAGCACTTTTGGATGGCAGAAAGTGGCACCGTACGTGTTTTTTCGGGTCTAACTCGGGTACAGCTTCTTGTTGCGGTTAGGGTTATGTTTAGGGTTGTTAGGAAAGAGTGAAGACGCAGAGTCCTGTTGAGTGTGGGGTTGCGTAAAGGCTCCCCCAGGGAGTTCAGGTGTACCCAAAGGCTTCCGCTGAGAGCACTTTTTGATGGCAGAAAGTGGCACCGTACGTGTTTTTTCGGGTCTAACTCAGGTTCAGCTTCTTGTTGCGGTTAGGGTTATGTTTAGGGTTGTTAGGAAAGAGTGAAGACGCAGAGTCCTGTTGAGTGTGGGGTTGCGTAAAGGCTCCCCCAGGGAGTTCAGGTGTACCCAAAGGCTTCCGCTCAGAGCACTTTTTGATGGCAGAAAGTGGCACCGTACGTGTTTTTTCGGGTCTAACTCAGGTTCAGCTTCTTGTTGCGGTTAGGGTTATGTTTAGTGTTGTTAGGAAAGAGTGAAGACGCAGAGTCCTGTTGAGTGTGGGGTTGCGTAAAGGCTCCCCCAGGGAGTTCAGGTGTACCCAAAGGCTTCCGCTGAGAGCACTTTTGGATGGCAGAAAGTGGCACCGTACGTGTTTTTTCGGGTCTAACTCGGGTACAGCTTCTTGTTGCGGTTAGGCTTATGTTTAGGGTTGTTAGGAAAGAGTGAAGACGCAGAGTCCTGTTGAGTGTGGGGTTGCATAAAGGCTCCCCCAGGGAGTTCAGGTGTACCCAAAGGCTTCCGCTGAGAGCACTTTTTGACGGCAGAAAGTGGCACCGTACGTGTTTTTTCGGGTCTAACTCGGGTTGAGCTTCTTGTTCCGGTTAGGGTTATGTTTAGGGTTGTTAGGAAAGAGTGAAGACGCAGAGTCCTGTTGAGTGTGCGGTTGCGTAAAGGCTCCCCCAGGGAGTTCAGGTGTACCCAAAGGCTTCCGCTGAGAGCACTTTTTGATGGCAGAAAGTGGCACCGTACGTGTTTTTTCGGGTCTAACTCGGGTTCAGCTTCTTGTTGCGGTTAGGGTTATGTTTAGGGTTGTTAGGAAAGAGTGAAGACGCAGAGTCCTGTTGAGTGTGGGGTTGCGTAAAGGCTCCCCCAGGGAGTTCAGGTGTACCCAAAGGCTTCCGCTGAGAGCACTTTTTGATGGCAGAAAGTGGCACCGTACGTGTTTTTTCGGGTCTAACTCGGGTTCAGCTTCTTGTTGCGGTTAGGGTTATGTTTAGGGTTGTTAGGAAAGAGTGAAGACGCAGAGTCCTGTTGAGTGTGGGGTTGCGTAAAGGCTCCCCCAGGGAGTTCAGGTGTACCCAAAGGCTTCCGCTGAGAGCACTTTTTGATGGCAGAAAGTGGCACCGTACGTGTTTTTTCGGGTCTAACTCGGGTTCAGCTTCTTGTTGCGGTTAGGGTTATGTTTAGGGTTGTTAGGAAAGAGTGAAGACGCAGAGTCCTGTTGAGTGTGGGGTTGCGTAAAGGCTCCCCCAGGGAGTTCAGGTGTACCCAAAGGCTTCCGCTGAGAGCACTTTTTGATGGCAGAAAGTGGCACCGTACGTGTTTTTTCGGGTCTAACTCGGGTTCAGCTTCTTGTTGCGGTTAGGGTTATGTTTAGGGTTGTTAGGAAAGAGTGAAGACGCAGAGTCCTGTTGAGTGTGGGGTTGCGTAAAGGCTCCCCCAGGGAGTTCAGGTGTACCCAAAGGCTTCCGCTGAGAGCACTTTTTGATGGCAGAAAGTGGCACCGTACGTGTTTTTTCGGGTCTAACTCGGGTTCAGCTTCTTGTTGCGGTTAGGGTTATGTTTAGGGTTGTTAGGAAAGAGTGAAGACGCAGAGTCCTGTTGAGTGTGGGGTTGCGTAAAGGCTCCCCCAGGGAGTTCAGGTGTACCCAAAGGCTTCCGCTGAGAGCACTTTTTGATGGCAGAAAGTGGCACCGTACGTGTTTTTTCGGGTCTAACTCGGGTTGAGCTTCTTGTTCCGGTTAGGGTTATGTTTAGGGTTGTTAGGAAAGAGTGAAGACGCAGAGTCCTGTTGAGTGTGGGGTTGCGTAAAGGCTCCCCCAGGGAGTTCAGGTGTACCCAAAGGCTTCCGCTGAGAGCACTTTTGGATGGCAGAAAGTGGCACCGTACGTGTTTTTTCGGGTCTAACTCGGGTACAGCTTCTTGTTGCGGTTAGGGTTATGTTTAGGGTTGTTAGGAAAGAGTGAAGACGCAGAGTCCTGTTGAGTGTGGGGTTGCGTAAAGGCTCCCCCAGGGAGTTCAGGTGTACCCAAAGGCTTCCGCTGAGAGCACTTTTGGATGGCAGAAAGTGGCACCGTACGTGTTTTTTCGGGTCTAACTCAGGTTCAGCTTCTTGTTGCGGTTAGGGTTATGTTTAGGGTTGTTAGGAAAGAGTGAAGACGCAGAGTCCTGTTGAGTGTGGGGTTGCGTAAAGGCTCCCCCAGGGAGTTCAGGTGTACCCAAAGGCTTCCGCTCAGAGCACTTTTTGATGGCAGAAAGTGGCACCGTACGTGTTTTTTCGGGTCTAACTCAGGTTCAGCTTCTTGTTGCGGTTAGGGTTATGTTTAGTGTTGTTAGGAAAGAGTGAAGACGCAGAGTCCTGTTGAGTGTGGGGTTGCGTAAAGGCTCCCCCAGGGAGTTCAGGTGTACCCAAAGGCTTCCGCTGAGAGCACTTTTTGATGGCAGAAAGTGGCACCGTACGTGTTTTTTCGGGTCTAACTCGGGTACAGCTTCTTGTTGCGGTTAGGCTTATGTTTAGGGTTGTTAGGAAAGAGTGAAGACGCAGAGTCCTGTTGAGTGTGGGGTTGCATAAAGGCTCCCCCAGGGAGTTCAGGTGTACCCAAAGGCTTCCGCTGAGAGCACTTTTTGACGGCAGAAAGTGGCACCGTACGTGTTTTTTCGGGTCTAACTCGGGTTGAGCTTCTTGTTCCGGTTAGGGTTATGTTTAGGGTTGTTAGGAAAGAGTGAAGACGCAGAGTCCTGTTGAGTGTGCGGTTGCGTAAAGGCTCCCCCAGGGAGTTCAGGTGTACCCAAAGGCTTCCGCTGAGAGCACTTTTTGATGGCAGAAAGTGGCACCGTACGTGTTTTTTCGGGTCTAACTCGGGTTCAGCTTCTTGTTGCGGTTAGGGTTATGTTTAGGGTTGTTAGGAAAGAGTGAAGACGCAGAGTCCTGTTGAGTGTGGGGTTGCGTAAAGGCTCCCCCAGGGAGTTCAGGTGTACCCAAAGGCTTCCGCTGAGAGCACTTTTTGATGGCAGAAAGTGGCACCGTACGTGTTTTTTCGGGTCTAACTCGGGTTCAGCTTCTTGTTGCGGTTAGGGTTATGTTTAGGGTTGTTAGGAAAGAGTGAAGACGCAGAGTCCTGTTGAGTGTGGGGTTGCGTAAAGGCTCCCCCAGGGAGTTCAGGTGTACCCAAAGGCTTCCGCTGAGAGCACTTTTTGATGGCAGAAAGTGGCACCGTACGTGTTTTTTCGGGTCTAACTCGGGTTCAGCTTCTTGTTGCGGTTAGGGTTATGTTTAGGGTTGTTAGGAAAGAGTGAAGACGCAGAGTCCTGTTGAGTGTGGGGTTGCGTAAAGGCTCCCCCAGGGAGTTCAGGTGTACCCAAAGGCTTCCGCTGAGAGCACTTTTTGATGGCAGAAAGTGGCACCGTACGTGTTTTTTCGGGTCTAACTCGGGTTCAGCTTCTTGTTGCGGTTAGGGTTATGTTTAGGGTTGTTAGGAAAGAGTGAAGACGCAGAGTCCTGTTGAGTGTGGGGTTGCGTAAAGGCTCCCCCAGGGAGTTCAGGTGTACCCAAAGGCTTCCGCTGAGAGCACTTTTGGATGGCAGAAAGTGGCACCGTACGTGTTTTTTCGGGTCTAACTCGGGTTCAGCTTCTTGTTGCGGTTAGGGTTATGTTTAGGGTTGTTAGGAAAGAGTGAAGACGCAGAGTCCTGTTGAGTGTGGGGTTGCGTAAAGGCTCCCCCAGGGAGTTCAGGTGTACCCAAAGGCTTCCGCTGAGAGCACTTTTTGATGGCAGAAAGTGGCACCGTACGTGTTTTTTCGGGTCTAACTCGGGTTGAGCTTCTTGTTCCGGTTAGGGTTATGTTTAGGGTTGTTAGGAAAGAGTGAAGACGCAGAGTCCTGTTGAGTGTGGGGTTGCGTAAAGGCTCCCCCAGGGAGTTCAGGTGTACCCAAAGGCTTCCGCTGAGAGCACTTTTTGATGGCAGAAAGTGGCACTGTACGTGTTTTTTCGGGTCTAACTCGGGTTGAGCTTCTTGTTGCGGTTAGGGTTATGTTTAGGGTTGTTAGGAAAGAGTGAAGACGCAGAGTCCTGTTGAGTGTGGGGTTGCGTAAAGGCTCCCCCAGGGAGTTCAGGTGTACCCAAAGGCTTCCGCTGAGAGCACTTTTTGATGGCAGAAAGTGGCACCGTACGTGTTTTTTCGGGTCTAACTCGGGTTCAGCTTCTTGTTGCGGTTAGGGTTATGTTTAGGGTTGTTAGGAAAGAGTGAAGACGCAGAGTCCTGTTGAGTGTGGGGTTGCGTAAAGGCTCCCCCAGGGAGTTCAGGTGTACCCAAAGGCTTCCGCTGAGAGCACTTTTTGATGGCAGAAAGTGGCACCGTACGTGTTTTTTCGGGTCTAACTCGGGTTCAGCTTCTTGTTGCGGTTAGGGTTATGTTTAGGGTTGTTAGGAAAGAGTGAAGACGCAGAGTCCTGTTGAGTGTGGGGTTGCGTAAAGGCTCCCCCAGGGAGTTCAGGTGTACCCAAAGGCTTCCGCTCAGAGCACCTTTTGATGGCAGAAAGTGGCACCGTACGTGTTTTTTCGGGTCTAACTCGGGTTCAGCTTCTTGTTGCGGTTAGGCTTATGTTTAGGGTTGTTAGGAAAGAGTGAAGACGCAGAGTCCTGTTGAGTGTGGGGTTGCATAAAGGCTCCCCCAGGGAGTTCAGGTGTACCCAAAGGCTTCCGCTGAGAGCACTTTTTGATGGCAGAAAGTGGCACCGTACGTGTTTTTTCGGGTCTAACTCGGGTTCAGCTTCTTGTTCCGGTTAGGGTTATGTTTAGGGTTGTTAGGAAAGAGTGAAGACGCAGAGTCCTGTTGAGTGTGCGGTTGCGTAAAGGCTCCCCCAGGGAGTTCAGGTGTACCCAAAGGCTTCCGCTGAGAGCACTTTTTGATGGCAGAAAGTGGCACCGTACGTGTTTTTTTGGGTCTAACTCGGGTTGAGCTTCTTGTTGCGGTTAGGGTTATGTTTAGGGTTGTTAGGAAAGAGTGAAGATGCAGAGTCCTGTTGAGTGTGGGGTTGCGTAAAGGCTCCCCCAGGGAGTTCAGGTGTACCCAAAGGCTTCCGCTGAGAGCACTTTTTGATGGCAGAAAGTGGCACCGTACGTGTTTTTTCGGGTCTAACTCGGGTTCAGCTTCTTGTTGCGGTTAGGGTTATGTTTAGGGTTGTTAGGAAAGAGTGAAGACGCAGAGTCCTGTTGAGTGTGGGGTTGCGTAAAGGCTCCCCCAGGGAGTTCAGGTGTACCCAAAGGCTTCCGCTGAGAGCACTTTTTGATGGCAGAAAGTGGCACCGTACGTGTTTTTTCGGGTCTAACTCGGGTTCAGCTTCTTGTTGCGGTTAGGGTTATGTTTAGGGTTGTTAGGAAAGAGTGAAGACGCAGAGTCCTGTTGAGTGTGGGGTTGCGTAAAGGCTCCCCCAGGGAGTTCAGGTGTACCCAAAGGCTTCCGCTGAGAGCACTTTTTGATGGCAGAAAGTGGCACCGTACGTGTTTTTTCGGGTCTAACTCGGGTTGAGCTTCTTGTTCCGGTTAGGGTTATGTTTAGGGTTGTTAGGAAAGAGTGAAGACGCAGAGTCCTGTTGAGTGTGGGGTTGCGTAAAGGCTCCCCCAGGGAGTTCAGGTGTACCCAAAGGCTTCCGCTGAGAGCACTTTTGGATGGCAGAAAGTGGCACCGTACGTGTTTTTTCGGGTCTAACTCGGGTTCAGCTTCTTGTTGCGGTTAGGCTTATGTTTAGGGTTGTTAGGAAAGAGTGAAGACGCAGAGTCCTGTTGAGTGTGGGGTTGCGTAAAGGCTCCCCCAGGGAGTTCAGGTGTACCCAAAGGCTTCCGCTGAGAGCACTTTTGGATGGCAGAAAGTGGCACCGTACGTGTTTTTTCGGGTCTAACTCGGGTTCAGCTTCTTGTTGCGGTTAGGGTTATGTTTAGGGTTGTTAGGAAAGAGTGAAGACGCAGAGTCCTGTTGAGTGTGGGGTTGCGTAAAGGCTCCCCCAGGGAGTTCAGGTGTACCCAAAGGCTTCCGCTGAGAGCACTTTTTGATGGCAGAAAGTGGCACCGTACGTGTTTTTTCGGGTCTAACTCGGGTTGAGCTTCTTGTTCCGGTTAGGGTTATGTTTAGGGTTGTTAGGAAAGAGTGAAGACGCAGAGTCCTGTTGAGTGTGTGGTTGCGTAAAGGCTCCCCCAGGGAGTTCAGGTGTACCCAAAGGCTTCCGCTGAGAGCACTTTTGGATTGCAGAAAGTGGAACCGTACGTGTTTTTTCGGGTCTAACTCGGGTTCAGCTTCTTGTTGCGGTTAGGGTTATGTTTAGGGTTGTTAGGAAAGAGTGAAGACGCAGAGTCCTGTTGAGTGTGCGGTTGCGTAAAGGCTCCCCCAGGGAGTTCAGGTGTACCCAAAGGCTTCCGCTCAGAGCACTTTTTGATGGCAGAAAGTGGCACCGTACGTGTTTTTTCGGGTCTAACTCGGGTTCAGCTTCTTGTTGCGGTTAGGGTTATGTTTAGGGTTGTTAGGAAAGAGTGAAGACGCAGAGTCCTGTTGAGTGTGGGGTTGCGTAAAGGCTCCCCCAGGGAGTTCAGGTGTACCCAAAGGCTTCCTCTGAGAGCACTTTTTGATGGCAGAAAGTGGCACCGTACGTGTTTTTTCGGGTCTAACTCGGGTTCAGCTTCTTGTTGCGGTTAGGGTTATGTTTAGGGTTGTTAGGAAAGAGTGAAGACGCAGAGTCCTGTTGAGTGTGGGGTTGCGTAAAGGCTCCCCCAGGGAGTTCAGGTGTACCCAAAGGCTTCCGCTGAGAGCACTTTTTGATGGCAGAAAGTGGCACCGTACGTGTTTTTTCGGGTCTAACTCGGGTTCAGCTTCTTGTTCCGGTTAGGGTTATGTTTAGGGTTGTTAGGAAAGAGTGAAGACGCAGAGTCCTGTTGAGTGTGGGGTTGCGTAAAGGCTCCCCCAGGGAGTTCAGGTGTACCCAAAGGCTTCCGCTGAGAGCACTTTTGGATGGCAGAAAGTGGCACCGTACGTGTTTTTTCGGGTCTAACTCGGGTACAGCTTCTTGTTGCGGTTAGGGTTATGTTTAGGGTTGTTAGGAAAGAGTGAAGACACAGAGTCCTGTTGAGTGTGGGGTTGCGTAAAGGCTCCCCCAGGGAGTTCAGGTGTACCCAAAGGCTTCCGCTGAGAGCACTTTTTGATGGCAGAAAGTGGCACCGTACGTGTTTTTTCGGGTCTAACTCAGGTTCAGCTTCTTGTTGCGGTTAGGGTTATGTTTAGGGTTGTTAGGAAAGAGTGAAGACGCAGAGTCCTGTTGAGTGTGGGGTTGCGTAAAGGCTCCCCCAGGGAGTTCAGGTGTACCCAAAGGCTTCCGCTCAGAGCACTTTTTGATGGCAGAAAGTGGCACCGTACGTGTTTTTTCGGGTCTAACTCAGGTTCAGCTTCTTGTTGCGGTTAGGGTTATGTTTAGTGTTGTTAGGAAAGAGTGAAGGCGCAGAGTCCTGTTGAGTGTGGGGTTGCGTAAAGGCTCCCCCAGGGAGTTCAGGTGTACCCAAAGGCTTCCACTGAGAGCACTTTTGGATGGCAGAAAGTGGCACCGTACGTGTTTTTTCGGGTCTAACTCGGGTACAGCTTCTTGTTGCGGTTAGGCTTATGTTTAGGGTTGTTAGGAAAGAGTGAAGACGCAGAGTCCTGTTGAGTGTGGGGTTGCATAAAGGCTCCCCCAGGGAGTTCAGGTGTACCCAAAGGCTTCCGCTGAGAGCACTTTTTGATGGCAGAAAGTGGCACCGTACGTGTTTTTTCGGGTCTAACTCGGGTTGAGCTTCTTGTTCCGGTTAGGGTTATGTTTAGGGTTGTTAGGAAAGAGTGAAGACGCAGAGTCCTGTTGAGTGTGCGGTTGCGTAAAGGCTCCCCCAGGGAGTTCAGGTGTACCCAAAGGCTTCCGCTGAGAGCACTTTTTGATGGCAGAAAGTGGCACCGTACGTGTTTTTTCGGGTCTAACTCGGGTTCAGCTTCTTGTTGCGGTTAGGGTTATGTTTAGGGTTGTTAGGAAAGAGTGAAGACGCAGAGTCCTGTTGAGTGTGGGGTTGCGTAAAGGCTCCCCCAGGGAGTTCAGGTGTACCCAAAGGCTTCCGCTCAGAGCACTTTTTGATGGCAGAAAGTGGCACCGTACGTGTTTTTTCGGGTCTAACTCGGGTTCAGCTTCTTGTTGCGGTTAGGGTTATGTTTAGGGTTGTTAGGAAAGAGTGAAGACGCAGAGTCCTGTTGAGTGTGGGGTTGCGTAAAGGCTCCCCCAGGGAGTTCAGGTGTACCCAAAGGCTTCCGCTGAGAGCACTTTTTGATGGCAGAAAGTGGCACCGTACGTGTTTTTTCGGGTCTAACTCGGGTTCAGCTTCTTGTTGCGGTTAGGGTTATGTTTAGGGTTGTTAGGAAAGAGTGAAGACGCAGAGTCCTGTTGAGTGTGGGGTTGCGTAAAGGCTCCCCCCAGGGAATTCAGGTGTACCCAAAGGCTTCCGCTGAGAGCACTTTTTGATGGCAGAAAGTGGCACCGTACGTGTTTTTTCGGGTCTAACTCGGGTTGAGCTTCTTGTTCCGGTTAGGCTTATGTTTAGGGTTGTTAGGAAAGAGTGAAGACGCAGAGTCCTGTTGAGTGTGGGGTTGCGTAAAGGCTCCCCCAGGGAGTTCAGGTGTACCCAAAGGCTTCCGCTGAGAGCACTTTTTGATGGCAGAAAGTGGCACCGTACGTGTTTTTTCGGGTCTAACTCGGGTTCAGCTTCTTGTTGCGGTTAGGGTTATGTTTAGGGTTGTTAGGAAAGAGTGAAGACGCAGAGTCCTGTTGAGTGTGGGGTTGCGTAAAGGCTCCCCCAGGGAGTTCAGGTGTACCCAAAGGCTTCCGCTGAGAGCACTTTTTGATGGCAGAAAGTGGCACCGTACGTGTTTTTTCGGGTCTAACTCGGGTTGAGCTTCTTGTTCCGGTTAGGGTTATGTTTAGGGTTGTTAGGAAAGAGTGAAGACGCAGAGTCCTGTTGAGTGTGGGGTTGCGTAAAGGCTCCCCCAGGGAGTTCAGGTGTACCCAAAGGCTTCCGCTGAGAGCACTTTTGGATGGCAGAAAGTGGCACCGTACGTGTTTTTTCGGGTCTAACTCGGGTACAGCTTCTTGTTGCGGTTAGGGTTATGTTTAGGGTTGTTAGGAAAGAGTGAAGACGCAGAGTCCTGTTGAGTGTGGGGTTGCGTAAAGGCTCCCCCAGGGAGTTCAGGTGTACCCAAAGGCTTCCGCTGAGAGCACTTTTTGATGGCAGAAAGTGGCACCGTACGTGTTTTTTCGGGTCTAACTCAGGTTCAGCTTCTTGTTGCGGTTAGGGTTATGTTTAGTGTTGTTAGGAAAGAGTGAAGACGCAGAGTCCTGTTGAGTGTGGGGTTGCGTAAAGGCTCCCCCAGGGAGTTCAGGTGTACCCAAAGGCTTCCGCTGAGAGCACTTTTTGATGGCAGAAAGTGGCACCGTACGTGTTTTTTCGGGTCTAACTCGGGTTGAGCTTCTTGTTCCGGTTAGGGTTATGTTTAGGGTTGTTAGGAAAGAGTGAAGACGCAGAGTCCTGTTGAGTGTGGGGTTGCGTAAAGGCTCCCCCAGGGAGTTCAGGTGTACCCAAAGGCTTCCGCTGAGAGCACTTTTGGATGGCAGAAAGTGGCACCGTACGTGTTTTTTCGGGTCTAACTCGGGTACAGCTTCTTGTTGCGGTTAGGGTTATGTTTAGGGTTGTTAGGAAAGAGTGAAGACGCAGAGTCCTGTTGAGTGTGGGGTTGCGTAAAGGCTCCCCCAGGGAGTTCAGGTGTACCCAAAGGCTTCCGCTGAGAGCACTTTTGGATGGCAGAAAGTGGCACCGTACGTGTTTTTTCGGGTCTAACTCAGGTTCAGCTTCTTGTTGCGGTTAGGGTTATGTTTAGGGTTGTTAGGAAAGAGTGAAGACGCAGAGTCCTGTTGAGTGTGGGGTTGCGTAAAGGCTCCCCCAGGGAGTTCAGGTGTACCCAAAGGCTTCCGCTGAGAGCACTTTTTGATGGCAGAAAGTGGCACCGTACGTGTTTTTTCGGGTCTAACTCAGGTTCAGCTTCTTGTTGCGGTTAGGGTTATGTTTAGTGTTGTTAGGAAAGAGTGAAGACGCAGAGTCCTGTTGAGTGTGGGGTTGCGTAAAGGCTCCCCCAGGGAGTTCAGGTGTACCCAAAGGCTTCCGCTGAGAGCACTTTTGGATGGCAGAAAGTGGCACCGTACGTGTTTTTTCGGGTCTAACTCGGGTACAGCTTCTTGTTGCGGTTAGGCTTATGTTTAGGGTTGTTAGGAAAGAGTGAAGACGCAGAGTCCTGTTGAGTGTGGGGTTGCGTAAAGGCTCCCCCAGGGAGTTCAGGTGTACCCAAAGGCTTCCGCTGAGAGCACTTTTTGATGGCAGAAAGTGGCACCGTACGTGTTTTTTCGGGTCTAACTCGGGTTCAGCTTCTTGTTGCGGTTAGGGTTATGTTTAGGGTTGTTAGGAAAGAGTGAAGACGCAGAGTCCTGTTGAGTGTGGGGTTGCGTAAAGGCTCCCCCAGGGAGTTCAGGTGTACCCAAAGGCTTCCGCTGAGAGCACTTTTTGATGGCAGAAAGTGGCACCGTACGTGTTTTTTCGGGTCTAACTCGGGTTGAGCTTCTTGTTCCGGTTAGGGTTATGTTTAGGGTTGTTAGGAAAGAGTGAAGACGCAGAGTCCTGTTGAGTGTGGGGTTGCGTAAAGGCTCCCCCAGGGAGTTCAGGTGTACCCAAAGGCTTCCGCTGAGAGCACTTTTGGATGGCAGAAAGTGGCACCGTACGTGTTTTTTCGGGTCTAACTCGGGTACAGCTTCTTGTTGCGGTTAGGGTTATGTTTAGGGTTGTTAGGAAAGAGTGAAGACGCAGAGTCCTGTTGAGTGTGGGGTTGCGTAAAGGCTCCCCCAGGGAGTTCAGGTGTACCCAAAGGCTTCCGCTGAGAGCACTTTTGGATGGCAGAAAGTGGCACCGTACGTGTTTTTTCGGGTCTAACTCAGGTTCAGCTTCTTGTTGCGGTTAGGGTTATGTTTAGGGTTGTTAGGAAAGAGTGAAGACGCAGAGTCCTGTTGAGTGTGGGGTTGCGTAAAGGCTCCCCCAGGGAGTTCAGGTGTACCCAAAGGCTTCCGCTCAGAGCACTTTTTGATGGCAGAAAGTGGCACCGTACGTGTTTTTTCGGGTCTAACTCAGGTTCAGCTTCTTGTTGCGGTTAGGGTTATGTTTAGTGTTGTTAGGAAAGAGTGAAGACGCAGAGTCCTGTTGAGTGTGGGGTTGCGTAAAGGCTCCCCCAGGGAGTTCAGGTGTACCCAAAGGCTTCCGCTGAGAGCACTTTTGGATGGCAGAAAGTGGCACCGTACGTGTTTTTTCGGGTCTAACTCGGGTACAGCTTCTTGTTGCGGTTAGGCTTATGTTTAGGGTTGTTAGGAAAGAGTGAAGACGCAGAGTCCTGTTGAGTGTGGGGTTGCATAAAGGCTCCCCCAGGGAGTTCAGGTGTACCCAAAGGCTTCCGCTGAGAGCACTTTTTGATGGCAGAAAGTGGCACCGTACGTGTTTTTTCGGGTCTAACTCGGGTTGAGCTTCTTGTTCCGGTTAGGGTTATGTTTAGGGT
>NW_027663694.1:167500-187500 GCF_964034855.1 Anser brachyrhynchus
AAAGGCTCCCCCAGGGAGTTCAGGTGTACCCAAAGGCTTCCGCTGAGAGCACTTTTTGATGGCAGAAAGTGGCACCGTACGTGTTTTTTCGGGTCTAACTCGGGTTCAGCTTCTTGTTCCGGTTAGGGTTATGTTTAGGGTTGTTAGGAAAGAGTGAAGACGCAGAGTCCTGTTGAGTGTGCGGTTGCATAAAGGCTCCCCCAGGGAGTTCAGGTGTACCCAAAGGCTTCCGCTGAGAGCACTTTTTGATGGCAGAAAGTGGCACCGTACGTGTTTTTTCGGGTCTAACTCGGGTTCAGCTTCTTGTTGCGGTTAGGGTTATGTTTAGGGTTGTTAGGAAAGAGTGAAGACGCAGAGTCCTGTTGAGTGTGGGGTTGCGTAAAGGCTCCCCCAGGGAGTTCAGGTGTACCCAAAGGCTTCCGCTGAGAGCACTTTTTGATGGCAGAAAGTGGCACCGTACGTGTTTTTTCGGGTCTAACTCGGGTTCAGCTTCTTGTTGCGGTTAGGGTTATGTTTAGGGTTGTTAGGAAAGAGTGAAGACGCAGAGTCCTGTTGAGTGTGGGGTTGCGTAAAGGCTCCCCCAGGGAGTTCAGGTGTACCCAAAGGCTTCCGCTGAGAGCACTTTTTGATGGCAGAAAGTGGCACCGTACGTGTTTTTTCGGGTCTAACTCGGGTTCAGCTTCTTGTTGCGGTTAGGGTTATGTTTAGGGTTGTTAGGAAAGAGTGAAGACGCAGAGTCCTGTTGAGTGTGGGGTTGCGTAAAGGCTCCCCCAGGGAGTTCAGGTGTACCCAAAGGCTTCCGCTGAGAGCACTTTTTGATGGCAGAAAGTGGCACCGTACGTGTTTTTTCGGGTCTAACTCGGGTTGAGCTTCTTGTTCCGGTTAGGGTTATGTTTAGGGTTGTTAGGAAAGAGTGAAGACGCAGAGTCCTGTTGAGTGTGGGGTTGCGTAAAGGCTCCCCCAGGGAGTTCAGGTGTACCCAAAGGCTTCCGCTGAGAGCACTTTTGGATGGCAGAAAGTGGCACCGTACGTGTTTTTTCGGGTCTAACTCGGGTACAGCTTCTTGTTGCGGTTAGGCTTATGTTTAGGGTTGTTAGGAAAGAGTGAAGACGCAGAGTCCTGTTGAGTGTGGGGTTGCGTAAAGGCTCCCCCAGGGAGTTCAGGTGTACCCAAAGGCTTCCGCTGAGAGCACTTTTGGATGGCAGAAAGTGGCACCGTACGTGTTTTTTCGGGTCTAACTCGGGTTCAGCTTCTTGTTCTGGTTAGGGTTATGTTTAGGGTTGTTAGGAAAGAGTGAAGACGCAGAGTCCTGTTGAGTGTGGGGTTGCGTAAAGGCTCCCCCAGGGAGTTCAGGTGTACCCAAAGGCTTCCGCTGAGAGCACTTTTTGATGGCAGAAAGTGGCACCGTACGTGTTTTTTCGGGTCTAACTCGGGTTGAGCTTCTTGTTCCGGTTAGGGTTATGTTTAGGGTTGTTAGGAAAGAGTGAAGACGCAGAGTCCTGTTGAGTGTGGGGTTGCGTAAAGGCTCCCCCAGGGAGTTCAGGTGTACCCAAAGGCTTCCGCTGAGAGCACTTTTGGATTGCAGAAAGTGGCACCGTACGTGTTTTTTCGGGTCTAACTCGGGTACAGCTTCTTGTTGCGGTTAGGCTTATGTTTAGGGTTGTTAGGAAAGAGTGAAGACGCAGAGTCCTGTTGAGTGTGGGGTTGCGTAAAGGCTCCCCCAGGGAGTTCAGGTGTACCCAAAGGCTTCCGCTCAGAGCACTTTTTGATGGCAGAAAGTGGCACCGTACGTGTTTTTTCGGGTCTAACTCGGGTTCAGCTTCTTGTTGCGGTTAGGGTTATGTTTAGGGTTGTTAGGAAAGAGTGAAGACGCAGAGTCCTGTTGAGTGTGGGGTTGCGTAAAGGCTCCCCCAGGGAGTTCAGGTGTACCCAAAGGCTTCCGCTGAGAGCACTTTTTGATGGCAGAAAGTGGCACCGTACGTGTTTTTTCGGGTCTAACTCGGGTTGAGCTTCTTGTTCCGGTTAGGGTTATGTTTAGGGTTGTTAGGAAAGAGTGAAGACGCAGAGTCCTGTTGAGTGTGGGGTTGCGTAAAGGCTCCCCCAGGGAGTTCAGGTGTACCCAAAGGCTTCCGCTGAGAGCACTTTTTGATGGCAGAAAGTGGCACCGTACGTGTTTTTTCGGGTCTAACTCGGGTTGAGCTTCTTGTTCCGGTTAGGGTTATGTTTAGGGTTGTTAGGAAAGAGTGAAGACGCAGAGTCCTGTTGAGTGTGGGGTTGCGTAAAGGCTCCCCCAGGGAGTTCAGGTGTACCCAAAGGCTTCCGCTGAGAGCACTTTTGGATGGCAGAAAGTGGCACCGTACGTGTTTTTTCGGGTCTAACTCGGGTTCAGCTTCTTGTTCCGGTTAGGGTTATGTTTAGGGTTGTTAGGAAAGAGTGAAGACGCAGAGTCCTGTTGAGTGTGGGGTTGCGTAAAGGCTCCCCCAGGGAGTTCAGGTGTACCCAAAGGCTTCCGCTGAGAGCACTTTTTGATGGCAGAAAGTGGCACCGTACGTGTTTTTTCGGGTCTAACTCGGGTTCAGCTTCTTGTTGCGGTTAGGGTTATGTTTAGGGTTGTTAGGAAAGAGTGAAGACGCAGAGTCCTGTTGAGTGTGGGGTTGCGTAAAGGCTCCCCCAGGGAGTTCAGGTGTACCCAAAGGCTTCCGCTGAGAGCACTTTTTGATGGCAGAAAGTGGCACCGTACGTGCTTTTTCGGGTCTAACTCGGGTTCAGCTTCTTGTTCCGGTTAGGGTTATGTTTAGGGTTGTTAGGAAAGAGTGAAGACGCAGAGTCCTGTTGAGTGTGGGGTTGCGTAAAGGCTCCCCCAGGGAGTTCAGGTGTACCCAAAGGCTTCCGCTGAGAGCACTTTTTGATGGCAGAAAGTGGCACCGTACGTGTTTTTTCGGGTCTAACTCGGGTTCAGCTTCTTGTTGCGGTTAGGGTTATGTTTAGGGTTGTTAGGAAAGAGTGAAGACGCAGAGTCCTGTTGAGTGTGGGGTTGCGTAAAGGCTCCCCCAGGGAGTTCAGGTGTACCCAAAGGCTTCCGCTGAGAGCACTTTTTGATGGCAGAAAGTGGCACCGTACGTGTTTTTTCGGGTCTAACTCGGGTTCAGCTTCTTGTTGCGGTTAGGGTTATGTTTAGGGTTGTTAGGAAAGAGTGAAGACGCAGAGTCCTGTTGAGTGTGGGGTTGCGTAAAGGCTCCCCCAGGGAGTTCAGGTGTACCCAAAGGCTTCCGCTGAGAGCACTTTTTGATGGCAGAAAGTGGCACCGTACGTGTTTTTTCGGGTCTAACTCGGGTTCAGCTTCTTGTTGCGGTTAGGCTTATGTTTAGGGTTGTTAGGAAAGAGTGAAGACGCAGAGTCCTGTTGAGTGTGGGGTTGCGTAAAGGCTCCCCCAGGGAGTTCAGGTGTACCCAAAGGCTTCCGCTGAGAGCACTTTTTGATGGCAGAAAGTGGAACCGTACGTGTTTTTTCGGGTCTAACTCGGGTTCAGCTTCTTGTTGCGGTTAGGCTTATGTTTAGGGTTGTTAGGAAAGAGTGAAGACGCAGAGTCCTGTTGAGTGTGGGGTTGCGTAAAGGCTCCCCCAGGGAGTTCAGGTGTACCCAAAGGCTTCCGCTCAGAGCACCTTTTGATGGCAGAAAGTGGAACCGTACGTGTTTTTTCGGGTCTAACTCGGGTTCAGCTTCTTGTTGCGGTTAGGGTTATGTTTAGGGTTGTTAGGAAAGAGTGAAGACGCAGAGTCCTGTTGAGTGTGGGGTTGCGTAAAGGCTCCCCCAGGGAGTTCAGGTGTACCCAAAGGCTTCCGCTGAGAGCACTTTTTGATGGCAGAAAGTGGCACCGTACGTGTTTTTTCGGGTCTAACTCGGGTTCAGCTTCTTGTTGCGGTTAGGGTTATGTTTAGGGTTGTTAGGAAAGAGTGAAGACGCAGAGTCCTGTTGAGTGTGGGGTTGCGTAAAGGCTCCCCCAGGGAGTTCAGGTGTACCCAAAGGCTTCCGCTGAGAGCACTTTTTGATGGCAGAAAGTGGCACCGTACGTGTTTTTTCGGGTCTAACTCGGGTTCAGCTTCTTGTTGCGGTTAGGGTTATGTTTAGGGTTGTTAGGAAAGAGTGAAGACGCAGAGTCCTGTTGAGTGTGGGGTTGCGTAAAGGCTCCCCCAGGGAGTTCAGGTGTACCCAAAGGCTTCCGCTGAGAGCACTTTTTGATGGCAGAAAGTGGCACCGTACGTGTTTTTTCGGGTCTAACTCGGGTTCAGCTTCTTGTTGCGGTTAGGGTTATGTTTAGGGTTGTTAGGAAAGAGTGAAGACGCAGAGTCCTGTTGAGTGTGGGGTTGCGTAAAGGCTCCCCCAGGGAGTTCAGGTGTACCCAAAGGCTTCCGCTGAGAGCACTTTTTGATGGCAGAAAGTGGCACCGTACGTGTTTTTTCGGGTCTAACTCGGGTTCAGCTTCTTGTTGCGGTTAGGCTTATGTTTAGGGTTGTTAGGAAAGAGTGAAGACGCAGAGTCCTGTTGAGTGTGGGGTTGCGTAAAGGCTCCCCCAGGGAGTTCAGGTGTACCCAAAGGCTTCCGCTGAGAGCACTTTTTGATGGCAGAAAGTGGAACCGTACGTGTTTTTTCGGGTCTAACTCGGGTTCAGCTTCTTGTTGCGGTTAGGCTTATGTTTAGGGTTGTTAGGAAAGAGTGAAGACGCAGAGTCCTGTTGAGTGTGGGGTTGCGTAAAGGCTCCCCCAGGGAGTTCAGGTGTACCCAAAGGCTTCCGCTCAGAGCACCTTTTGATGGCAGAAAGTGGAACCGTACGTGTTTTTTCGGGTCTAACTCGGGTTCAGCTTCTTGTTGCGGTTAGGGTTATGTTTAGGGTTGTTAGGAAAGAGTGAAGACGCAGAGTCCTGTTGAGTGTGGGGTTGCGTAAAGGCTCCCCCAGGGAGTTCAGGTGTACCCAAAGGCTTCCGCTGAGAGCACTTTTTGATGGCAGAAAGTGGCACCGTACGTGTTTTTTCGGGTCTAACTCGGGTTCAGCTTCTTGTTGCGGTTAGGGTTATGTTTAGGGTTGTTAGGAAAGAGTGAAGACGCAGAGTCCTGTTGAGTGTGGGGTTGCGTAAAGGCTCCCCCAGGGAGTTCAGGTGTACCCAAAGGCTTCCGCTGAGAGCACTTTTTGATGGCAGAAAGTGGCACCGTACGTGTTTTTTCGGGTCTAACTCGGGTTCAGCTTCTTGTTGCGGTTAGGGTTATGTTTAGGGTTGTTAGGAAAGAGTGAAGACGCAGAGTCCTGTTGAGTGTGGGGTTGCGTAAAGGCTCCCCCAGGGAGTTCAGGTGTACCCAAAGGCTTCCGCTGAGAGCACTTTTTGATGGCAGAAAGTGGCACCGTACGTGTTTTTTCGGGTCTAACTCGGGTTGAGCTTCTTGTTCCGGTTAGGGTTATGTTTAGGGTTGTTAGGAAAGAGTGAAGACGCAGAGTCCTGTTGAGTGTGGGGTTGCGTAAAGGCTCCCCCAGGGAGTTCAGGTGTACCCAAAGGCTTCCGCTGAGAGCACTTTTGGATTGCAGAAAGTGGCACCGTACGTGTTTTTTCGGGTCTAACTCGGGTACAGCTTCTTGTTGCGGTTAGGCTTATGTTTAGGGTTGTTAGGAAAGAGTGAAGACGCAGAGTCCTGTTGAGTGTGGGGTTGCGTAAAGGCTCCCCCAGGGAGTTCAGGTGTACCCAAAGGCTTCCGCTCAGAGCACTTTTTGATGGCAGAAAGTGGCACCGTACGTGTTTTTTCGGGTCTAACTCGGGTTCAGCTTCTTGTTGCGGTTAGGGTTATGTTTAGGGTTGTTAGGAAAGAGTGAAGACGCAGAGTCCTGTTGAGTGTGGGGTTGCGTAAAGGCTCCCCCAGGGAGTTCAGGTGTACCCAAAGGCTTCCGCTGAGAGCACTTTTTGATGGCAGAAAGTGGCACCGTACGTGCTTTTTCGGGTCTAACTCGGGTTCAGCTTCTTGTTCCGGTTAGGGTTATGTTTAGGGTTGTTAGGAAAGAGTGAAGACGCAGAGTCCTGTTGAGTGTGGGGTTGCGTAAAGGCTCCCCCAGGGAGTTCAGGTGTACCCAAAGGCTTCCGCTGAGAGCACTTTTTGATGGCAGAAAGTGGCACCGTACGTGTTTTTTCGGGTCTAACTCGGGTTCAGCTTCTTGTTGCGGTTAGGGTTATGTTTAGGGTTGTTAGGAAAGAGTGAAGACGCAGAGTCCTGTTGAGTGTGGGGTTGCGTAAAGGCTCCCCCAGGGAGTTCAGGTGTACCCAAAGGCTTCCGCTGAGAGCACTTTTTGATGGCAGAAAGTGGCACCGTACGTGTTTTTTCGGGTCTAACTCGGGTTCAGCTTCTTGTTGCGGTTAGGGTTATGTTTAGGGTTGTTAGGAAAGAGTGAAGACGCAGAGTCCTGTTGAGTGTGGGGTTGCGTAAAGGCTCCCCCAGGGAGTTCAGGTGTACCCAAAGGCTTCCGCTGAGAGCACTTTTTGATGGCAGAAAGTGGCACCGTACGTGTTTTTTCGGGTCTAACTCGGGTTCAGCTTCTTGTTGCGGTTAGGCTTATGTTTAGGGTTGTTAGGAAAGAGTGAAGACGCAGAGTCCTGTTGAGTGTGGGGTTGCGTAAAGGCTCCCCCAGGGAGTTCAGGTGTACCCAAAGGCTTCCGCTGAGAGCACTTTTTGATGGCAGAAAGTGGAACCGTACGTGTTTTTTCGGGTCTAACTCGGGTTCAGCTTCTTGTTGCGGTTAGGCTTATGTTTAGGGTTGTTAGGAAAGAGTGAAGACGCAGAGTCCTGTTGAGTGTGGGGTTGCGTAAAGGCTCCCCCAGGGAGTTCAGGTGTACCCAAAGGCTTCCGCTCAGAGCACCTTTTGATGGCAGAAAGTGGAACCGTACGTGTTTTTTCGGGTCTAACTCGGGTTCAGCTTCTTGTTGCGGTTAGGGTTATGTTTAGGGTTGTTAGGAAAGAGTGAAGACGCAGAGTCCTGTTGAGTGTGGGGTTGCGTAAAGGCTCCCCCAGGGAGTTCAGGTGTACCCAAAGGCTTCCGCTGAGAGCACTTTTTGATGGCAGAAAGTGGCACCGTACGTGTTTTTTCGGGTCTAACTCGGGTTCAGCTTCTTGTTGCGGTTAGGGTTATGTTTAGGGTTGTTAGGAAAGAGTGAAGACGCAGAGTCCTGTTGAGTGTGGGGTTGCGTAAAGGCTCCCCCAGGGAGTTCAGGTGTACCCAAAGGCTTCCGCTGAGAGCACTTTTTGATGGCAGAAAGTGGCACCGTACGTGTTTTTTCGGGTCTAACTCGGGTTCAGCTTCTTGTTGCGGTTAGGGTTATGTTTAGGGTTGTTAGGAAAGAGTGAAGACGCAGAGTCCTGTTGACTGTGGGGTTGCGTAAAGGCTCCCCCAGGGAGTTCAGGTGTACCCAAAGGCTTCCGCTGAGAGCACTTTTTGATGGCAGAAAGTGGCACCGTACGTGTTTTTTCGGGTCTAACTCGGGTTCAGCTTCTTGTTCCGGTTAGGGTTATGTTTAGGGTTGTTAGGAAAGAGTGAAGACGCAGAGTCCTGTTGAGTGTGCGGTTGCATAAAGGCTCCCCCAGGGAGTTCAGGTGTACCCAAAGGCTTCCGCTGAGAGCACTTTTTGATGGCAGAAAGTGGCACCGTACGTGTTTTTTCGGGTCTAACTCGGGTTCAGCTTCTTGTTGCGGTTAGGGTTATGTTTAGGGTTGTTAGGAAAGAGTGAAGACGCAGAGTCCTGTTGAGTGTGGGGTTGCGTAAAGGCTCCCCCAGGGAGTTCAGGTGTACCCAAAGGCTTCCGCTGAGAGCACTTTTTGATGGCAGAAAGTGGCACCGTACGTGTTTTTTCGGGTCTAACTCGGGTTCAGCTTCTTGTTGCGGTTAGGGTTATGTTTAGGGTTGTTAGGAAAGAGTGAAGACGCAGAGTCCTGTTGAGTGTGGGGTTGCGTAAAGGCTCCCCCAGGGAGTTCAGGTGTACCCAAAGGCTTCCGCTGAGAGCACTTTTTGATGGCAGAAAGTGGCACCGTACGTGTTTTTTCGGGTCTAACTCGGGTTCAGCTTCTTGTTGCGGTTAGGGTTATGTTTAGGGTTGTTAGGAAAGAGTGAAGACGCAGAGTCCTGTTGAGTGTGGGGTTGCGTAAAGGCTCCCCCAGGGAGTTCAGGTGTACCCAAAGGCTTCCGCTGAGAGCACTTTTTGATGGCAGAAAGTGGCACCGTACGTGTTTTTTCGGGTCTAACTCGGGTTGAGCTTCTTGTTCCGGTTAGGGTTATGTTTAGGGTTGTTAGGAAAGAGTGAAGACGCAGAGTCCTGTTGAGTGTGGGGTTGCGTAAAGGCTCCCCCAGGGAGTTCAGGTGTACCCAAAGGCTTCCGCTGAGAGCACTTTTGGATGGCAGAAAGTGGCACCGTACGTGTTTTTTCGGGTCTAACTCGGGTACAGCTTCTTGTTGCGGTTAGGCTTATGTTTAGGGTTGTTAGGAAAGAGTGAAGACGCAGAGTCCTGTTGAGTGTGGGGTTGCGTAAAGGCTCCCCCAGGGAGTTCAGGTGTACCCAAAGGCTTCCGCTGAGAGCACTTTTGGATGGCAGAAAGTGGCACCGTACGTGTTTTTTCGGGTCTAACTCGGGTTCAGCTTCTTGTTCTGGTTAGGGTTATGTTTAGGGTTGTTAGGAAAGAGTGAAGACGCAGAGTCCTGTTGAGTGTGGGGTTGCGTAAAGGCTCCCCCAGGGAGTTCAGGTGTACCCAAAGGCTTCCGCTGAGAGCACTTTTTGATGGCAGAAAGTGGCACCGTACGTGTTTTTTCGGGTCTAACTCGGGTTGAGCTTCTTGTTCCGGTTAGGGTTATGTTTAGGGTTGTTAGGAAAGAGTGAAGACGCCGAGTCCTGTTGAGTGTGGGGTTGCGTAAAGGCTCCCCCAGGGAGTTCAGGTGTACCCAAAGGCTTCCGCTGAGAGCACTTTTGGATTGGAGAAAGTGGCACCGTACGTGTTTTTTCGGGTCTAACTCGGGTACAGCTTCTTGTTGCGGTTAGGCTTATGTTTAGGGTTGTTAGGAAAGAGTGAAGACGCAGAGTCCTGTTGAGTGTGGGGTTGCGTAAAGGCTCCCCCAGGGAGTTCAGGTGTACCCAAAGGCTTCCGCTCAGAGCACTTTTTGATGGCAGAAAGTGGCACCGTACGTGTTTTTTCGGGTCTAACTCGGGTTCAGCTTCTTGTTGCGGTTAGGGTTATGTTTAGGGTTGTTAGGAAAGAGTGAAGACGCAGAGTCCTGTTGAGTGTGGGGTTGCGTAAAGGCTCCCCCAGGGAGTTCAGGTGTACCCAAAGGCTTCCGCTGAGAGCACTTTTTGATGGCAGAAAGTGGCACCGTACGTGTTTTTTCGGGTCTAACTCGGGTTGAGCTTCTTGTTGCGGTTAGGGTTATGTTTAGGGTTGTTAGGAAAGAGTGAAGACGCAGAGTCCTGTTGAGTGTGGGGTTGCGTAAAGGCTCCCCCAGGGAGTTCAGGTGTACCCAAAGGCTTCCGCTGAGAGCACTTTTTGATGGCAGAAAGTGGCACCGTACGTGTTTTTTCGGGTCTAACTCGGGTTGAGCTTCTTGTTCCGGTTAGGGTTATGTTTAGGGTTGTTAGGAAAGAGTGAAGACGCAGAGTCCTGTTGAGTGTGGGGTTGCGTAAAGGCTCCCCCAGGGAGTTCAGGTGTACCCAAAGGCTTCCGCTGAGAGCACTTTTTGATGGCAGAAAGTGGCACCGTACGTGTTTTTTCGGGTCTAACTCGGGTACAGCTTCTTGTTGCGGTTAGGCTTATGTTTAGGGTTGTTAGGAAAGAGTGAAGACGCAGAGTCCTGTTGAGTGTGGGGTTGCGTAAAGGCTCCCCCAGGGAGTTCAGGTGTACCCAAAGGCTTCCGCTGAGAGCACTTTTTGATGGCAGAAAGTGGCACCGTACGTGTTTTTTCGGGTCTAACTCGGGTTCAGCTTCTTGTTCCGGTTAGGGTTATGTTTAGGGTTGTTAGGAAAGAGTGAAGACGCAGAGTCCTGTTGAGTGTGGGGTTGCGTAAAGGCTCCCCCAGGGAGTTCAGGTGTACCCAAAGGCTTCCGCTGAGAGCACTTTTTGATGGCAGAAAGTGGCACCGTACGTGTTTTTTCGGGTCTAACTCGGGTTCAGCTTCTTGTTGCGGTTAGGGTTATGTTTAGGGTTGTTAGGAAAGAGTGAAGACGCAGAGTCCTGTTGAGTGTGGGGTTGCGTAAAGGCTCCCCCAGGGAGTTCAGGTGTACCCAAAGGCTTCCGCTGAGAGCACTTTTTGATGGCAGAAAGTGGCACCGTACGTGTTTTTTCGGGTCTAACTCGGGTTGAGCTTCTTGTTGCGGTTAGGGTTATGTTTAGGGTTGTTAGGAAAGAGTGAAGACGCAGAGTCCTGTTGAGTGTGGGGTTGCGTAAAGGCTCCCCCAGGGAGTTCAGGTGTACCCAAAGGCTTCCGCTGAGAGCACTTTTTGATGGCAGAAAGTGGCACCGTACGTGTTTTATCGGGTCTAACTCGGGTTGAGCTTTCTGTTCCGGTTAGGGTTATGTTTAGGGTTGTTAGGAAACAGTGAAGATGGAGAGTCCTGTTGAGTGTGGGGTTGTGTAAAGGCTCCCCCAGGGAGTTCAGGTGTACCCAAAGGCTTCCGCTCAGAGCACTTTTTGATGGCAGAAAGTGGCACCGTACGTGTTTTTTCGGGTCTAACTCGGGTTCAGCTTCTTGTTGCGGTTAGGGTTATGTTTAGGGTTGTTAGGAAAGAGTGAAGACGCAGAGTCCTGTTGAGTGTGGGGTTGCGTAAAGGCTCCCCCAGGGAGTTCAGGTGTACCCAAAGGCTTCCGCTGAGAGCACTTTTTGATGGCAGAAAGTGGCACCGTACGTGTTTTTTCGGGTCTAACTCGGGTTCAGCTTCTTGTTGCGGTTAGGGTTATGTTTAGGGTTGTTAGGAAAGAGTGAAGACGCAGAGTCCTGTTGAGTGTGGGGTTGCGTAAAGGCTCCCCCAGGGAGTTCAGGTGTACCCAAAGGCTTCCGCTGAGAGCACTTTTTGATGGCAGAAAGTGGCACCGTACGTGCTTTTTCGGGTCTAACTCGGGTTCAGCTTCTTGTTCCGGTTAGGGTTATGTTTAGGGTTGTTAGGAAAGAGTGAAGACGCAGAGTCCTGTTGAGTGTGGGGTTGCGTAAAGGCTCCCCCAGGGAGTTCAGGTGTACCCAAAGGCTTCCGCTGAGAGCACTTTTTGATGGCAGAAAGTGGCACCGTACGTGTTTTTTCGGGTCTAACTCGGGTTCAGCTTCTTGTTGCGGTTAGGGTTATGTTTAGGGTTGTTAGGAAAGAGTGAAGACGCAGAGTCCTGTTGAGTGTGGGGTTGCGTAAAGGCTCCCCCAGGGAGTTCAGGTGTACCCAAAGGCTTCCGCTGAGAGCACTTTTTGATGGCAGAAAGTGGCACCGTACGTGTTTTTTCGGGTCTAACTCGGGTTCAGCTTCTTGTTGCGGTTAGGGTTATGTTTAGGGTTGTTAGGAAAGAGTGAAGACGCAGAGTCCTGTTGAGTGTGGGGTTGCGTAAAGGCTCCCCCAGGGAGTTCAGGTGTACCCAAAGGCTTCCGCTGAGAGCACTTTTTGATGGCAGAAAGTGGCACCGTACGTGTTTTTTCGGGTCTAACTCGGGTTCAGCTTCTTGTTGCGGTTAGGCTTATGTTTAGGGTTGTTAGGAAAGAGTGAAGACGCAGAGTCCTGTTGAGTGTGGGGTTGCGTAAAGGCTCCCCCAGGGAGTTCAGGTGTACCCAAAGGCTTCCGCTGAGAGCACTTTTTGATGGCAGAAAGTGGAACCGTACGTGTTTTTTCGGGTCTAACTCGGGTTCAGCTTCTTGTTGCGGTTAGGCTTATGTTTAGGGTTGTTAGGAAAGAGTGAAGACGCAGAGTCCTGTTGAGTGTGGGGTTGCGTAAAGGCTCCCCCAGGGAGTTCAGGTGTACCCAAAGGCTTCCGCTGAGAGCACTTTTGGAGGGCAGAAAGTGGCACCGTACGTGTTTTTTCGGGTCTAACTCGGGTTCAGCTTCTTGTTGCGGTTAGGCTTATGTTTAGGGTTGTTAGGAAAGAGTGAAGACGCAGAGTCCTGTTGAGTGTGGGGTTGCGTAAAGGCTCCCCCAGGGAGTTCAGGTGTACCCAAAGGCTTCCGCTGAGAGCACTTTTGGATGGCAGAAAGTGGCACCGTACGTGTTTTTTCGGGTCTAACTCGGGTTCAGCTTCTTGTTGCGGTTAGGGTTATGTTTAGGGTTGTTAGGAAAGAGTGAAGACGCAGAGTCCTGTTGAGTGTGGGGTTGCGTAAAGGCTCCCCCAGGGAGTTCAGGTGTACCCAAAGGCTTCCGCTGAGAGCACTTTTGGATGGCAGAAAGTGGCACCGTACGTGTTTTTTCGGGTCTAACTCGGGTTCAGCTTCTTGTTGCGGTTAGGGTTATGTTTAGGGTTGTTAGGAAAGAGTGAAGACGCAGAGTCCTGTTGAGTGTGGGGTTGCGTAAAAGCTCCCCCAGGGAGTTCAGGTGTACCCAAAGGCTTCCGCTGAGAGCACTTTTTGATGGCAGAAAGTGGCACCGTACGTGTTTTGCGGGTCTAACTCGGGTTCAGCTTCTTGTTGCGGTTAGGGTTATGTTTAGGGTTGTTAGGAAAGAGTGAAGACGCAGAGTCCTGTTGAGTGTGGGGTTGCGTAAAGGCTCCCCCAGGGAGTTCAGGTGTACCCAAAGGCTTCCGCTGAGAGCACTTTTTGATGGCAGAAAGTGGCACCGTACGTGTTTTTTCGGGTCTAACTCAGGTTCAGCTTCTTGTTCCGGTTAGGGTTATGTTTAGGGTTGTTAGGAAAGAGTGAAGACGCAGAGTCCTGTTGAGTGTGGGGTTGCGTAAAGGCTCCCCCAGGGAGTTCAGGTGTACCCAAAGGCTTCCGCTGAGAGCACTTTTTGATGGCAGAAAGTGGCACCGTACGTGTTTTTTCGGGTCTAACTCGGGTTGAGCTTCCTGTTCCGGTTAGGGTTATGTTTAGGGTTGTTAGGAAACAGTGAAGACGCAGAGTCCTGTTGAGTGTGGGGTTGCGTAAAGGCTCCCCCAGGGAGTTCAGGTGTACCCAAAGGCTTCCGCTGAGAGCACTTTTTGATGGCAGAAAGTGGCACCGTACGTGTTTTTTCGGGTCTAACTCAGGTTCAGCTTCTTGTTGCGGTTAGGGTTATGTTTAGGGTTGTTAGGAAAGAGTGAAGACGCAGAGTCCTGTTGAGTGTGGGGTTGCGTAAAGGCTCCCCCAGGGAGTTCAGGTGTACCCAAAGGCTTCCGCTGAGAGCACTTTTGGATGGCAGAAAGTGGCACCGTACGTGTTTTTTCGGGTCTAACTCGGGTTCAGCTTCTTGTTCCGGTTAGGGTTATGTTTAGGGTTGTTAGGAAAGAGTGAAGACGCAGAGTCCTGTTGAGTGTGGGGTTGCGTAAAGGCTCCCCCAGGAAGTTCAGGTGTACCCAAAGGCTTCCGCTGAGAGCACTTTTTGATGGCAGAAAGTGGCACCGTACGTGTTTTTTCGGGTCTAACTCGGGTTCAGCTTCTTGTTGCGGTTAGGGTTATGTTTAGGGTTGTTAGGAAAGAGTGAAGACGCAGAGTCCTGTTGAGTGTGGGGTTGCGTAAAGGCTCCCCCAGGGAGTTCAGGTGTACCCAAAGGCTTCCGCTGAGAGCACTTTTGGATGGCAGAAAGTGGCACCGTACGTGTTTTTTCGGGTCTAACTCGGGTTCAGCTTCTTGTTGCGGTTAGGGTTATGTTTAGGGTTGTTAGGAAAGAGTGAAGACGCAGAGTCCTGTTGAGTGTGGGGTTGCGTAAAGGCTCCCCCAGGGAGTTCAGGTGTACCCAAAGGCTTCCGCTGAGAGCACTTTTTGATGGCAGAAAGTGGCACCGTACGTGTTTTTTCGGGTCTAACTCAGGTTCAGCTTCTTGTTCCGGTTAGGGTTATGTTTAGGGTTGTTAGGAAAGAGTGAAGACGCAGAGTCCTGTTGAGTGTGGGGTTGCGTAAAGGCTCCCCCAGGGAGTTCAGGTGTACCCAAAGGCTTCCGCTGAGAGCACTTTTTGATGGCAGAAAGTGGCACCGTACGTGTTTTATCGGGTCTAACTCGGGTTGAGCTTTCTGTTCCGGTTAGGGTTATGTTTAGGGTTGTTAGGAAAGAGTGAAGACGCAGAGTCCTGTTGAGTGTGGGGTTGTGTAAAGGCTCCCCCAGGGAGTTCAGGTGTACCCAAAGGCTTCCGCTGAGAGCACTTTTTGATGGCAGAAAGTGGCACCGTACGTGTTTTTTCGGGTCTAACTCAGGTTCAGCTTCTTGTTGCGGTTAGGGTTATGTTTAGGGTTGTTAGGAAAGAGTGAAGACGCAGAGTCCTGTTGAGTGTGGGGTTGCGTAAAGGCTCCCCCAGGGAGTTCAGGTGTACCCAAAGGCTTCCGCTGAGAGCACTTTTTGATGGCAGAAAGTGGCACCGTACGTGTTTTTTCGGGTCTAACTCGGGTTCAGCTTCTTGTTCCGGTTAGGGTTATGTTTAGGGTTGTTAGGAAAGAGTGAAGACGCAGAGTCCTGTTGAGTGTGGGGTTGCGTAAAGGCTCCCCCAGGGAGTTCAGGTGTACCCAAAGGCTTGCGCTGAGAGCACTTTTTGATGGCAGAAAGTGGCACCGTACGTGTTTTTTCGGGTCTAACTCGGGTTGAGCTTCTTGTTGCGGTTAGGGTTATGTTTAGGGTTGTTAGGAAAGAGTGAAGACGCAGAGTCCTGTTGAGTGTGGGGTTGCGTAAAGGCTCCCCCAGGGAGTTCAGGTGTACCCAAAGGCTTCCGCTGAGAGCACTTTTTGATGGCAGAAAGTGGCACCGTACGTGTTTTTTCGGGTCTAACTCGGGTTCAGCTTCTTGTTGCGGTTAGGGTTATGTTTAGGGTTGTTAGGAAAGAGTGAAGACGCAGAGTCCTGTTGAGTGTGGGGTTGCGTAAAGGCTCCCCCAGGGAGTTCAGGTGTACCCAAAGGCTTCCGCTCAGAGCACTTTTTGATGGCAGAAAGTGGCACCGTACGTGTTTTTTCGGGTCTAACTCAGGTTCAGCTTCTTGTTCCGGTTAGGGTTATGTTTAGGGTTGTTAGGAAAGAGTGAAGACGCAGAGTCCTGTTGAGTGTGGGGTTGCGTAAAGGCTCCCCCAGGGAGTTCAGGTGTACCCAAAGGCTTCCGCTGAGAGCACTTTTTGATGGCAGAAAGTGGCACCGTACGTGTTTTTTCGGGTCTAACTCAGGTTCAGCTTCTTGTTGCGGTTAGGGTTATGTTTAGGGTTGTTAGGAAAGAGTGAAGACGCAGAGTCCTGTTGAGTGTGCGGTTGCGTAAAGGCTCCCCCAGGGAGTTCAGGTGTACCCAAAGGCTTCCGCTGAGAGCACTTTTTGATGGCAGAAAGTGGCACCGTACGTGTTTTTTCGGGTCTAACTCAGGTTCAGCTTCTTGTTGCGGTTAGGGTTATGTTTAGGGTTGTTAGGAAAGAGTGAAGACGCAGAGTCCTGTTGAGTGTGGGGTTGCGTAAAGGCTCCCCCAGGGAGTTCAGGTGTACCCAAAGGCTTCCGCTGAGAGCACTTTTTGATGGCAGAAAGTGGCACCGTACGTGTTTTTTCGGGCCTAACTCGGGTTCAGCTTCTTGTTGCGGTTAGGCTTATGTTTAGGGTTGTTAGGAAAGAGTGAAGACGCAGAGTCCTGTTGAGTGTGGGGTTGCGTAAAGGCTCCCCCAGGGAGTTCAGGTGTACCCAAAGGCTTCCGCTGAGAGCACTTTTTGATGGCAGAAAGTGGCACCGTACGTGCTTTTTCGGGTCTAACTCGGGTTCAGCTTCTTGTTCCGGTTAGGGTTATGTTTAGGGTTGTTAGGAAAGAGTGAAGACGCAGAGTCCTGTTGAGTGTGGGGTTGCGTAAAGGCTCCCCCAGGGAGTTCAGGTGTACCCAAAGGCTTCCGCTGAGAGCACTTTTTGATGGCAGAAAGTGGCACCGTACGTGTTTTTTCGGGTCTAACTCGGGTTCAGCTTCTTGTTGCGGTTAGGGTTATGTTTAGGGTTGTTAGGAAAGAGTGAAGACGCAGAGTCCTGTTGAGTGTGGGGTTGCGTAAAGGCTCCCCCAGGGAGTTCAGGTGTACCCAAAGGCTTCCCCTGAGAGCACTTTTTGATGGCAGAAAGTGGCACCGTACGTGTTTTTTCGGGTCTAACTCGGGTTCAGCTTCTTGTTGCGGTTAGGGTTATGTTTAGGGTTGTTAGGAAAGAGTGAAGACGCAGAGTCCTGTTGAGTGTGGGGTTGCGTAAAGGCTCCCCCAGGGAGTTCAGGTGTACCCAAAGGCTTCCGCTGAGAGCACTTTTTGATGGCAGAAAGTGGCACCGTACGTGTTTTTTCGGGTCTAACTCGGGTTCAGCTTCTTGTTGCGGTTAGGGTTATGTTTAGGGTTGTTAGGAAAGAGTGAAGACGCAGAGTCCTGTTGAGTGTGGGGTTGCGTAAAGGCTCCCCCAGGGAGTTCAGGTGTACCCAAAGGCTTCCGCTGAGAGCACTTTTTGATGGCAGAAAGTGGAACCGTACATGTTTTTTCGGGTCTAACTCGGGTTCAGCTTCTTGTTGCGGTTAGGCTTATGTTTAGGGTTGTTAGGAAAGAGTGAAGACGCAGAGTCCTGTTGAGTGTGGGGTTGCGTAAAGGCTCCCCCAGGGAGTTCAGGTGTACCCAAAGGCTTCCGCTGAGAGCACTTTTGGATGGCAGAAAGTGGCACCGTACGTGTTTTTTCGGGTCTAACTCGGGTTGAGCTTCTTGTTGCGGTTAGGGTTATGTTTAGGGTTGTTAGGAAAGAGTGAAGACGCAGAGTCCTGTTGAGTGTGGGGTTGCGTAAAGGCTCCCCCAGGGAGTTCAGGTGTACCCAAAGGCTTCCGCTGAGAGCACTTTTTGATGGCAGAAAGTGGCACCGTACGTGTTTTTTCGGGTCTAACTCGGGTTCAGCTTCTTGTTGCGGTTAGGGTTATGTTTAGGGTTGTTAGGAAAGAGTGAAGACGCAGAGTCCTGTTGAGTGTGGGGTTGCGTAAAGGCTCCCCCAGGGAGTTCAGGTGTACCCAAAGGCTTCCGCTCAGAGCACTTTTTGATGGCAGAAAGTGGCACCGTACGTGTTTTTTCGGGTCTAACTCGGGTTCAGCTTCTTGTTGCGGTTAGGGTTATGTTTAGGGTTGTTAGGAAAGAGTGAAGACGCAGAGTCCTGTTGAGTGTGGGGTTGCGTAAAGGCTCCCCCAGGGAGTTCAGGTGTACCCAAAGGCTTCCGCTGAGAGCACTTTTTGATGGCAGAAAGTGGCACCGTACGTGTTTTTTCGGGTCTAACTCAGGTTCAGCTTCTTGTTCCGGTTAGGGTTATGTTTAGGGTTGTTAGGAAAGAGTGAAGACGCAGAGTCCTGTTGAGTGTGGGGTTGCGTAAAGGCTCCCCCAGGGAGTTCAGGTGTACCCAAAGGCTTCCGCTGAGAGCACTTTTTGATGGCAGAAAGTGGCACCGTACGTGTTTTATCGGGTCTAACTCGGGTTGAGCTTCCTGTTCCGGTTAGGGTTATGTTTAGGGTTGTTAGGAAAGAGTGAAGACGCAGAGTCCTGTTGAGTGTGGGGTTGCGTAAAGGCTCCCCCAGGGAGTTCAGGTGTACCCAAAGGCTTCCGCTGAGAGCACTTTTGATGGCAGAAAGTGGCACCGTACGTGCTTTTTCGGGTCTAACTCGGGTTCAGCTTCTTGTTGCGGTTAGGGTTATGTTTAGGGTTGTTAGGAAAGAGTGAAGACGCAGAGTCCTGTTGAGTGTGGGGTTGCGTAAAGGCTCCCCCAGGGAGTTCAGGTGTACCCAAAGGCTTCCGCTCAGAGCACTTTTTGATGGCAGAAAGTGGCACCGTACGTGTTTTTTCGGGTCTAACTCGGGTTCAGCTTCTTGTTCCGGTTAGGCTTATGTTTAGGGTTGTTAGGAAAGAGTGAAGACGCAGAGTCCTGTTGAGTGTGGGGTTGCGTAAAGGCTCCCCCAGGGAGTTCAGGTGTACCCAAAGGCTTCCGCTGAGAGCACTTTTTGATGGCAGAAAGTGGCACCGTACGTGTTTTTTCGGGTCTAACTCGAATTCAGCTTCTTGTTGCGGTTAGGGTTATGTTTAGGGTTGTTAGGAAAGAGTGAAGACGCAGAGTCCTGTTGAGTGTGGGGTTGCGTAAAGGCTCCCCCAGGGAGTTCAGGTGTACCCAAAGGCTTCCCCTGAGAGCACTTTTTGATGGCAGAAAGTGGCACCGTACGTGTTTTTTCGGGTCTAACTCGGGTTCAGCTTCTTGTTGCGGTTAGGGTTATGTTTAGGGTTGTTAGGAAAGAGTGAAGACGCAGAGTCCTGTTGAGTGTGGGGTTGCGTAAAGGCTCCCCCAGGGAGTTCAGGTGTACCCAAAGGCTTCCGCTGAGAGCACTTTTTGATGGCAGAAAGTGGCACCGTACGTGTTTTTTCGGGTCTAACTCGGGTTCAGCTTCTTGTTGCGGTTAGGGTTATGTTTAGGGTTGTTAGGAAAGAGTGAAGACGCAGAGTCCTGTTGAGTGTGGGGTTGCGTAAAGGCTCCCCCAGGGAGTTCAGGTGTACCCAAAGGCTTCCGCTGAGAGCACTTTTTGATGGCAGAAAGTGGAACCGTACATGTTTTTTCGGGTCTAACTCGGGTTCAGCTTCTTGTTGCGGTTAGGCTTATGTTAAGGGTTGTTAGGAAAGAGTGAAGACGCAGAGTCCTGTTGAGTGTGGGGTTGCGTAAAGGCTCCCCCAGGGAGTTCAGGTGTACCCAAAGGCTTCCGCTGAGAGCACTTTTGGATGGCAGAAAGTGGCACCGTACGTGTTTTTTCGGGTCTAACTCGGGTTGAGCTTCTTGTTGCGGTTAGGGTTATGTTTAGGGTTGTTAGGAAAGAGTGAAGACGCAGAGTCCTGTTGAGTGTGGGGTTGCGTAAAGGCTCCCCCAGGGAGTTCAGGTGTACCCAAAGGCTTCCGCTGAGAGCACTTTTTGATGGCAGAAAGTGGCACCGTACGTGTTTTTTCGGGTCTAACTCGGGTTCAGCTTCTTGTTGCGGTTAGGGTTATGTTTAGGGTTGTTAGGAAAGAGTGAAGACGCAGAGTCCTGTTGAGTGTGGGGTTGCGTAAAGGCTCCCCCAGGGAGTTCAGGTGTACCCAAAGGCTTCCGCTCAGAGCACTTTTTGATGGCAGAAAGTGGCACCGTACGTGTTTTTTCGGGTCTAACTCGGGTTCAGCTTCTTGTTGCGGTTAGGGTTATGTTTAGGGTTGTTAGGAAAGAGTGAAGACGCAGAGTCCTGTTGAGTGTGGGGTTGCGTAAAGGCTCCCCCAGGGAGTTCAGGTGTACCCAAAGGCTTCCGCTGAGAGCACTTTTTGATGGCAGAAAGTGGCACCGTACGTGTTTTTTCGGGTCTAACTCAGGTTCAGCTTCTTGTTCCGGTTAGGGTTATGTTTAGGGTTGTTAGGAAAGAGTGAAGACGCAGAGTCCTGTTGAGTGTGGGGTTGCGTAAAGGCTCCCCCAGGGAGTTCAGGTGTACCCAAAGGCTTCCGCTGAGAGCACTTTTTGATGGCAGAAAGTGGCACCGTACGTGTTTTATCGGGTCTAACTCGGGTTGAGCTTCCTGTTCCGGTTAGGGTTATGTTTAGGGTTGTTAGGAAACAGTGAAGACGCAGAGTCCTGTTGAGTGTGGGGTTGCGTAAAGGCTCCCCCAGGGAGTTCAGGTGTACCCAAAGGCTTCCGCTGAGAGCACTTTTGATGGCAGAAAGTGGCACCGTACGTGCTTTTTCGGGTCTAACTCGGGTTCAGCTTCTTGTTGCGGTTAGGGTTATGTTTAGGGTTGTTAGGAAAGAGTGAAGACGCAGAGTCCTGTTGAGTGTGGGGTTGCGTAAAGGCTCCCCCAGGGAGTTCAGGTGTACCCAAAGGCTTCCGCTCAGAGCACT
>NW_027663694.1:192500-200000 GCF_964034855.1 Anser brachyrhynchus
AGTTCAGGTGTACCCAAAGGCTTCCGCTGAGAGCACTTTTTGATGGCAGAAAGTGGCACCGTACGTGTTTTTTCGGGTCTAACTCGGGTTCAGCTTCTTGTTGCGGTTAGGGTTATGTTTAGGGTTGTTAGGAAAGAGTGAAGACGCAGAGTCCTGTTGAGTGTGGGGTTGCGTAAAGGCTCCCCCAGGGAGTTCAGGTGTACCCAAAGGCTTCCGCTGAGAGCACTTTTGGATGGCAGAAAGTGGCACCGTACGTGTTTTTTCGGGTCTAACTCGGGTTGAGCTTCTTGTTGCGGTTAGGGTTATGTTTAGGGTTGTTAGGAAAGAGTGAAGACGCAGAGTCCTGTTGAGTGTGGGGTTGCGTAAAGGCTCCCCCAGGGAGTTCAGGTGTACCCAAAGGCTTCCGCTCAGAGCACCTTTTGATGGCAGAAAGTGGCACCGTACGTGTTTTTTCGGGTCTAACTCGGGTTGAGCTTCTTGTTCCGGTTAGGCTTATGTTTAGGGTTGTTAGGAAAGAGTGAAGACGCAGAGTCCTGTTGAGTGTGGGGTTGCGTAAAGGCTCCCCCAGGGAGTTCAGGTGTACCCAAAGGCTTCCGCTGAGAGCACTTTTTGATGGCAGAAAGTGGCACCGTACGTGTTTTTTCGGGTCTAACTCGGGTTCAGCTTCTTGTTGCGGTTAGGGTTATGTTTAGGGTTGTTAGGAAAGAGTGAAGACGCAGAGTCCTGTTGAGTGTGGGGTTGCGTAAAGGCTCCCCCAGGGAGTTCAGGTGTACCCAAAGGCTTCCGCTGAGAGCACTTTTTGATGGCAGAAAGTGGCACCGTACGTGTTTTTTCGGGTCTAACTCGGGTTCAGCTTCTTGTTGCGGTTAGGGTTATGTTTAGGGTTGTTAGGAAAGAGTGAAGACGCAGAGTCCTGTTGAGTGTGGGGTTGCGTAAAGGCTCCCCCAGGGAGTTCAGGTGTACCCAAAGGCTTCCGCTGAGAGCACTTTTTGATGGCAGAAAGTGGCACCGTACGTGTTTTTTCGGGTCTAACTCGGGTTCAGCTTCTTGTTGCGGTTAGGGTTATGTTTAGGGTTGTTAGGAAAGAGTGAAGACGCAGAGTCCTGTTGAGTGTGGGGTTGCGTAAAGGCTCCCCCAGGGAGTTCAGGTGTACCCAAAGGCTTCCGCTGAGAGCACTTTTGGATGGCAGAAAGTGGCACCGTACGTGTTTTTTCGGGTCTAACTCGGGTACAGCTTCTTGTTGCGGTTAGGCTTATGTTTAGGGTTGTTAGGAAAGAGTGAAGACGCAGAGTCCTGTTGAGTGTGGGGTTGCATAAAGGCTCCCCCAGGGAGTTCAGGTGTACCCAAAGGCTTCCGCTGAGAGCACTTTTTGATGGCATAAAGTGGCACCGTACGTGTTTTTTCGGGTCTAACTCGGGTTCAGCTTCTTGTTCCGGTTAGGGTTATGTTTAGGGTTGTTAGGAAAGAGTGAAGACGCAGAGTCCTGTTGAGTTTGCGGTTGCGTAAAGGCTCCCCCAGGGAGTTCAGGTGTACCCAAAGGCTTCCGCTGAGAGCACTTTTTGATGGCAGAAAGTGGCACCGTACGTGTTTTTTTGGGTCTAACTCGGGTTGAGCTTCTTGTTGCGGTTAGGGTTATGTTTAGGGTTGTTAGGAAAGAGTGAAGATGCAGAGTCCTGTTGAGTGTGGGGTTGCGTAAAGGCTCCCCCAGGGAGTTCAGGTGTACCCAAAGGCTTCCGCTGAGAGCACTTTTTGATGGCAGAAAGTGGCACCGTACGTGTTTTTTCGGGTCTAACTCGGGTTCAGCTTCTTGTTGCGGTTAGGGTTATGTTTAGGGTTGTTAGGAAAGAGTGAAGACGCAGAGTCCTGTTGAGTGTGGGGTTGCGTAAAGGCTCCCCCAGGGAGTTCAGGTGTACCCAAAGGCTTCCGCTCAGAGCACTTTTTGATGGCAGAAAGTGGCACCGTACGTGTTTTTTCGGGTCTAACTCGGGTTCAGCTTCTTGTTGCGGTTAGGGTTATGTTTAGGGTTGTTAGGAAAGAGTGAAGACGCAGAGTCCTGTTGAGTGTGGGGTTGCGTAAAGGCTCCCCCAGGGAGTTCAGGTGTACCCAAAGGCTTCCGCTGAGAGCACTTTTTGATGGCAGAAAGTGGCACCGTACGTGTTTTTTCGGGTCTAACTCGGGTTGAGCTTCTTGTTGCGGTTAGGGTTATGTTTAGGGTTGTTAGGAAACAGTGAAGACGCAGAGTCCTGTTGAGTGTGGGGTTGCGTAAAGGCTCCCCCAGGGAGTTCAGGTGTACCCAAAGGCTTCCGCTGAGAGCACTTTTGGATGGCAGAAAGTGGCACCGTACGTGTTTTTTCGGGTCTAACTCGGGTACAGCTTCTTGTTGCGGTTAGGCTTATGTTTAGGGTTGTTAGGAAAGAGTGAAGACGCAGAGTCCTGTTGAGTGTGGGGTTGCGTAAAGGCTCCCCCAGGGAGTTCAGGTGTACCCAAAGGCTTCCGCTGAGAGCACTTTTTGATGGCAGAAAGTGGCACCGTACGTGTTTTTTCGGGTCTAACTCGGGTTCAGCTTCTTGTTGCGGTTAGGGTTATGTTTAGGGTTGTTAGGAAAGAGTGAAGACGCAGAGTCCTGTTGAGTGTGGGGTTGCGTAAAGGCTCCCCCAGGGAGTTCAGGTGTACCCAAAGGCTTCCGCTGAGAGCACTTTTTGATGGCAGAAAGTGGCACCGTACGTGTTTTTTCGGGTCTAACTCGGGTTGAGCTTCTTGTTCCGGTTAGGGTTATGTTTAGGGTTGTTAGGAAAGAGTGAAGACGCAGAGTCCTGTTGAGTGTGTGGTTGCGTAAAGGCTCCCCCAGGGAGTTCAGGTGTACCCAAAGGCTTCCGCTGAGAGCACTTTTTGATGGCAGAAAGTGGCACCGTACGTGTTTTTTCGGGTCTAACTCGGGTTGAGCTTCTTGTTGCGGTTAGGGTTATGTTTAGGGTTGTTAGGAAAGAGTGAAGACGCAGAGTCCTGTTGAGTGTGGGGTTGCGTAAAGGCTCCCCCAGGGAGTTCAGGTGTACCCAAAGGCTTCCGCTGAGAGCACTTTTTGATGGCAGAAAGTGGCACCGTACGTGTTTTTTCGGGTCTAACTCGGGTTCAGCTTCTTGTTGCGGTTAGGGTTATGTTTAGGGTTGTTAGGAAAGAGTGAAGACGCAGAGTCCTGTTGAGTGTGGGGTTGCGTAAAGGCTCCCCCAGGGAGTTCAGGTGTACCCAAAGGCTTCCGCTGAGAGCACTTTTTGATGGCAGAAAGTGGCACCGTACGTGTTTTTTCGGGTCTAACTCGGGTTCAGCTTCTTGTTGCGGTTAGGGTTATGTTTAGGGTTGTTAGGAAAGAGTGAAGACGCAGAGTCCTGTTGAGTGTGGGGTTGCGTAAAGGCTCCCCCAGGGAGTTCAGGTGTACCCAAAGGCTTCCGCTGAGAGCACTTTTTGATGGCAGAAAGTGGCACCGTACGTGTTTTTTCGGGTCTAACTCGGGTTGAGCTTCTTGTTCCGGTTAGGGTTATGTTTAGGGTTGTTAGGAAAGAGTGAAGACGCAGAGTCCTGTTGAGTGTGGGGTTGCGTAAAGGCTCCCCCAGGGAGTTCAGGTGTACCCAAAGGCTTCCGCTGAGAGCACTTTTGGATGGCAGAAAGTGGCACCGTACGTGTTTTTTCGGGTCTAACTCGGGTACAGCTTCTTGTTGCGGTTAGGGTTATGTTTAGGGTTGTTAGGAAAGAGTGAAGACGCAGAGTCCTGTTGAGTGTGGGGTTGCGTAAAGGCTCCCCCAGGGAGTTCAGGTGTACCCAAAGGCTTCCGCTGAGAGCACTTTTTGATGGCAGAAAGTGGCACCGTACGTGTTTTTTCGGGTCTAACTCAGGTTCAGCTTCTTGTTGCGGTTAGGGTTATGTTTAGGGTTGTTAGGAAAGAGTGAAGACGCAGAGTCCTGTTGAGTGTGGGGTTGCGTAAAGGCTCCCCCAGGGAGTTCAGGTGTACCCAAAGGCTTCCGCTGAGAGCACTTTTTGATGGCAGAAAGTGGCACCGTACGTGTTTTTTCGGGTCTAACTCAGGTTCAGCTTCTTGTTGCGGTTAGGGTTATGTTTAGGGTTGTTAGGAAAGAGTGAAGACGCAGAGTCCTGTTGAGTGTGGGGTTGCGTAAAGGCTCCCCCAGGGAGTTCAGGTGTACCCAAAGGCTTCCGCTGAGAGCACTTTTGGATGGCAGAAAGTGGCACCGTACGTGTTTTTTCGGGTCTAACTCGGGTACAGCTTCTTGTTGCGGTTAGGCTTATGTTTAGGGTTGTTAGGAAAGAGTGAAGAGGCAGAGTCCTGTTGAGTGTGGGGTTGCATAAAGGCTCCCCCAGGGAGTTCAGGTGTACCCAAAGGCTTCCGCTGAGAGCACTTTTTGATGGCAGAAAGTGGCACCGTACGTGTTTTTTCGGGTCTAACTCGGGTTGAGCTTCTTGTTCCGGTTAGGGTTATGTTTAGGGTTGTTAGGAAAGAGTGAAGACGCAGAGTCCTGTTGAGTGTGCGGTTGCGTAAAGGCTCCCCCAGGGAGTTCAGGTGTACCCAAAGGCTTCCGCTGAGAGCACTTTTTGATGGCAGAAAGTGGCACCGTACGTGTTTTTTCGGGTCTAACTCGGGTTCAGCTTCTTGTTGCGGTTAGGGTTATGTTTAGGGTTGTTAGGAAAGAGTGAAGACGCAGAGTCCTGTTGAGTGTGGGGTTGCGTAAAGGCTCCCCCAGGGAGTTCAGGTGTACCCAAAGGCTTCCGCTCAGAGCACTTTTTGATGGCAGAAAGTGGCACCGTACGTGTTTTTTCGGGTCTAACTCGGGTTCAGCTTCTTGTTGCGGTTAGGGTTATGTTTAGGGTTGTTAGGAAAGAGTGAAGACGCAGAGTCCTGTTGAGTGTGGGGTTGCGTAAAGGCTCCCCCAGGGAGTTCAGGTGTACCCAAAGGCTTCCGCTGAGAGCACTTTTTGATGGCAGAAAGTGGCACCGTACGTGTTTTTTCGGGTCTAACTCGGGTTCAGCTTCTTGTTGCGGTTAGGGTTATGTTTAGGGTTGTTAGGAAAGAGTGAAGACGCAGAGTCCTGTTGAGTGTGGGGTTGCGTAAAGGCTCCCCCCAGGGAATTCAGGTGTACCCAAAGGCTTCCGCTGAGAGCACTTTTTGATGGCAGAAAGTGGCACCGTACGTGTTTTTTCGGGTCTAACTCGGGTTGAGCTTCTTGTTCCGGTTAGGCTTATGTTTAGGGTTGTTAGGAAAGAGTGAAGACGCAGAGTCCTGTTGAGTGTGGGGTTGCGTAAAGGCTCCCCCAGGGAGTTCAGGTGTACCCAAAGGCTTCCGCTGAGAGCACTTTTTGATGGCAGAAAGTGGCACCGTACGTGTTTTTTCGGGTCTAACTCGGGTTCAGCTTCTTGTTGCGGTTAGGCTTATGTTTAGGGTTGTTAGGAAAGAGTGAAGACGCAGAGTCCTGTTGAGTGTGGGGTTGCGTAAAGGCTCCCCCAGGGAGTTCAGGTGTACCCAAAGGCTTCCGCTGAGAGCACTTTTTGATGGCAGAAAGTGGCACCGTACGTGTTTTTTCGGGTCTAACTCGGGTTGAGCTTCTTGTTCCGGTTAGGGTTATGTTTAGGGTTGTTAGGAAAGAGTGAAGACGCAGAGTCCTGTTGAGTGTGGGGTTGCGTAAAGGCTCCCCCAGGGAGTTCAGGTGTACCCAAAGGCTTCCGCTGAGAGCACTTTTGGATGGCAGAAAGTGGCACCGTACGTGTTTTTTCGGGTCTAACTCGGGTACAGCTTCTTGTTGCGGTTAGGCTTATGTTTAGGGTTGTTAGGAAAGAGTGAAGACGCAGAGTCCTGTTGAGTGTGGGGTTGCGTAAAGGCTCCCCCAGGGAGTTCAGGTGTACCCAAAGGCTTCCGCTGAGAGCACTTTTGGATGGCAGAAAGTGGCACCGTACGTGTTTTTTCGGGTCTAACTCAGGTTCAGCTTCTTGTTGCGGTTAGGGTTATGTTTAGGGTTGTTAGGAAAGAGTGAAGACGCAGAGTCCTGTTGAGTGTGGGGTTGCGTAAAGGCTCCCCCAGGGAGTTCAGGTGTACCCAAAGGCTTCCGCTCAGAGCACTTTTTGATGGCAGAAAGTGGCACCGTACGTGTTTTTTCGGGTCTAACTCAGGTTCAGCTTCTTGTTGCGGTTAGGGTTATGTTTAGTGTTGTTAGGAAAGAGTGAAGACGCAGAGTCCTGTTGAGTGTGGGGTTGCGTAAAGGCTCCCCCAGGGAGTTCAGGTGTACCCAAAGGCTTCCGCTGAGAGCACTTTTGGATGGCAGAAAGTGGCACCGTACGTGTTTTTTCGGGTCTAACTCGGGTACAGCTTCTTGTTGCGGTTAGGCTTATGTTTAGGGTTGTTAGGAAAGAGTGAAGACGCAGAGTCCTGTTGAGTGTGGGGTTGCATAAAGGCTCCCCCAGGGAGTTCAGGTGTACCCAAAGGCTTCCGCTGAGAGCACTTTTTGATGGCAGAAAGTGGCACCGTACGTGTTTTTTCGGGTCTAACTCGGGTTGAGCTTCTTGTTCCGGTTAGGGTTATGTTTAGGGTTGTTAGGAAAGAGTGAAGACGCAGAGTCCTGTTGAGTGTGGGGTTGCGTAAAGGCTCCCCCAGGGAGTTCAGGTGTACCCAAAGGCTTCCGCTGAGAGCACTTTTTGATGGCAGAAAGTGGCACCGTACGTGTTTTTTCGGGTCTAACTCGGGTTCAGCTTCTTGTTGCGGTTAGGGTTATGTTTAGGGTTGTTAGGAAAGAGTGAAGACGCAGAGTCCTGTTGAGTGTGGGGTTGCGTAAAGGCTCCCCCAGGGAGTTCAGGTGTACCCAAAGGCTTCCGCTGAGAGCACTTTTTGATGGCAGAAAGTGGCACCGTACGTGTTTTTTCGGGTCTAACTCGGGTTCAGCTTCTTGTTGCGGTTAGGGTTATGTTTAGGGTTGTTAGGAAAGAGTGAAGACGCAGAGTCCTGTTGAGTGTGGGGTTGCGTAAAGGCTCCCCCAGGGAGTTCAGGTGTACCCAAAGGCTTCCGCTGAGAGCACTTTTTGATGGCAGAAAGTGGCACCGTACGTGTTTTTTCGGGTCTAACTCGGGTTCAGCTTCTTGTTGCGGTTAGGGTTATGTTTAGGGTTGTTAGGAAAGAGTGAAGACGCAGAGTCCTGTTGAGTGTGCGGTTGCGTAAAGGCTCCCCCAGGGAGTTCAGGTGTACCCAAAGGCTTCCGCTGAGAGCACTTTTTGATGGCAGAAAGTGGCACCGTACGTGTTTTTTCGGGTCTAACTCGGGTTCAGCTTCTTGTTCCGGTTAGGCTTATGTTTAGGGTTGTTAGGAAGGAGTGAAGACGCAGAGTCCTGTTGAGTGTGGGGTTGCGTAAAGGCTCCCCCAGGGAGTTCAGGTGTACCCAAAGGCTTCCGCTGAGAGCACTTTTTGATGGCAGAAAGTGGCACCGTACGTGTTTTTTCGGGTCTAACTCGGGT
>NW_027663694.1:205000-237500 GCF_964034855.1 Anser brachyrhynchus
AGGGTTATGTTTAGGGTTGTTAGGAAAGAGTGAAGACGCAGAGTCCTGTTGAGTGTGGGGTTGCGTAAAGGCTCCCCCAGGGAGTTCAGGTGTACCCAAAGGCTTCCGCTGAGAGCACTTTTTGATGGCAGAAAGTGGCACCGTACGTGTTTTTTCGGGTCTAACTCGGGTTCAGCTTCTTGTTGCGGTTAGGGTTATGTTTAGGGTTGTTAGGAAAGAGTGAAGACGCAGAGTCCTGTTGAGTGTGGGGTTGCGTAAAGGCTCCCCCAGGGAGTTCAGGTGTACCCAAAGGCTTCCGCTGAGAGCACTTTTTGATGGCAGAAAGTGGCACCGTACGTGTTTTTTCGGGTCTAACTCGGGTTCAGCTTCTTGTTGCGGTTAGGGTTATGTTTAGGGTTGTTAGGAAAGAGTGAAGACGCAGAGTCCTGTTGAGTGTGGGGTTGCGTAAAGGCTCCCCCAGGGAGTTCAGGTGTACCCAAAGGCTTCCGCTCAGAGCACTTTTTGATGGCAGAAAGTGGCACCGTACGTGTTTTTTCGGGTCTAACTCGGGTTGAGCTTCTTGTTCCGGTTAGGGTTATGTTTAGGGTTGTTAGGAAAGAGTGAAGACGCAGAGTCCTGTTGAGTGTGGGGTTGCGTAAAGGCTCCCCCAGGGAGTTCAGGTGTACCCAAAGGCTTCCGCTCAGAGCACTTTTTGATGGCAGAAAGTGGCACCGTACGTGTTTTTTCGGGTCTAACTCGGGTTGAGCTTCTTGTTCCGGTTAGGGTTATGTTTAGGGTTGTTAGGAAAGAGTGAAGACGCAGAGTCCTGTTGAGTGTGGGGTTGCGTAAAGGCTCCCCCAGGGAGTTCAGGTGTACCCAAAGGCTTCCGCTCAGAGCACTTTTTGATGGCAGAAAGTGGCACCGTACGTGTTTTTTCGGGTCTAACTCGGGTTCAGCTTCTTGTTGCGGTTAGGGTTATGTTTAGGGTTGTTAGGAAAGAGTGAAGACGCAGAGTCCTGTTGAGTGTGGGGTTGCGTAAAGGCTCCCCCAGGGAGTTCAGGTGTACCCAAAGGCTTCCGCTGAGAGCACTTTTTGATGGCAGAAAGTGGCACCGTACGTGTTTTTTCGGGTCTAACTCGGGTTGAGCTTCTTGTTCCGGTTAGGGTTATGTTTAGGGTTGTTAGGAAAGAGTGAAGACGCAGAGTCCTGTTGAGTGTGGGGTTGCGTAAAGGCTCCCCCAGGGAGTTCAGGTGTACCCAAAGGCTTCTGCTGAGAGCACTTTTTGATGGCAGAAAGTGGCACCGTACGTGTTTTTTCGGGTCTAACTCGGGTTGAGCTTCTTGTTGCGGTTAGGGTTATGTTTAGGGTTGTTAGGAAAGAGTGAAGACGCAGAGTCCTGTTGAGTGTGGGGTTGCGTAAAGGCTCCCCCAGGGAATTCAGGTGTACCCAAAGGCTTCCGCTGAGAGCACTTTTTGATGGCAGAAAGTGGCACCGTACGTGTTTTTTCGGGTCTAACTCGGGTTCAGCTTCTTGTTCCGGTTAGGGTTATGTTTAGGGTTGTTAGGAAAGAGTGAAGACGCAGAGTCCTGTTGAGTGTGGGGTTGCGTAAAGGCTCCCCCAGGGAGTTCAGGTGTACCCAAAGGCTTCCGCTCAGAGCACTTTTTGATGGCAGAAAGTGGCACCGTACGTGTTTTTTCGGGTCTAACTCAGGTTCAGCTTCTTGTTGCGGTTAGGGTTATGTTTAGGGTTGTTAGGAAAGAGTGAAGACGCAGAGTCCTGTTGAGTGTGGGGTTGCGTAAAGGCTCCCCCAGGGAGTTCAGGTGTACCCAAAGGCTTCCGCTGAGAGCACTTTTTGATGGCAGAAAGTGGCACCGTACGTGTTTTTTCGGGTCTAACTCGGGTTGAGCTTCTTGTTGCGGTTAGGGTTATGTTTAGGGTTGTTAGGAAAGAGTGAAGACGCAGAGTCCTGTTGAGTGTGGGGTTGCGTAAAGGCTCCCCCAGGGAGTTCAGGTGTACCCAAAGGCTTCCGCTGAGAGCACTTTTTGATGGCAGAAAGTGGCACCGTACGTGTTTTTTCGGGTCTAACTCAGGTTCAGCTTCTTGTTGCGGTTAGGGTTATGTTTAGGGTTGTTAGGAAAGAGTGAAGACGCAGAGTCCTGTTGAGTGTGGGGTTGCGTAAAGGCTCCCCCAGGGAATTCAGGTGTACCCAAAGGCTTCCGCTGAGAGCACTTTTTGATGGCAGAAAGTGGCACCGTACGTGTTTTTTCGGGTCTAACTCGGGTTGAGCTTCTTGTTGCGGTTAGGGTTATGTTTAGGGTTGTTAGGAAAGAGTGAAGACGCAGAGTCCTGTTGAGTGTGGGGTTGCGTAAAGGCTCCCCCAGGGAGTTCAGGTGTACCCAAAGGCTTCCGCTGAGAGCACTTTTTGATGGCAGAAAGTGGCACCGTACGTGTTTTTTCGGGTCTAACTCGGGTTGAGCTTCTTGTTCCGGTTAGGGTTATGTTTAGGGTTGTTAGGAAAGAGTGAAGACGCAGAGTCCTGTTGAGTTTGCGGTTGCGTAAAGGCTCCCCCAGGGAGTTCAGGTGTACCCAAAGGCTTCCGCTCAGAGCACTTTTTGATGGCAGAAAGTGGCACCGTACGTGTTTTTTCGGGTCTAACTCGGGTTCAGCTTCTTGTTGCGGTTAAGGTTATGTTTAGGGTTGTTAGGAAAGAGTGAAGACGCAGAGTCCTGTTGAGTGTGGGGTTGCGTAAAGGCTCCCCCAGGGAGTTCAGGTGTACCCAAAGGCTTCCGCTGAGAGCACTTTTGGATGGCAGAAAGTGGCACCGTACGTGTTTTTTCGGGTCTAACTCGGGTTCAGCTTCTTGTTGCGGTTAGGGTTATGTTTAGGGTTGTTAGGAAAGAGTGAAGACGCAGAGTCCTGTTGAGTGTGGGGTTGCGTAAAGGCTCCCCCAGGGAGTTCAGGTGTACCCAAAGGCTTCCGCTGAGAGCACTTTTTGATGGCAGAAAGTGGCACCGTACGTGTTTTTTCGGGTCTAACTCCGGTTCAGCTTCTTGTTGCGGTTAGGGTTATGTTTAGGGTTGTTAGGAAAGAGTGAAGACGCAGAGTCCTGTTGAGTGTGGGGTTGCGTAAAGGCTCCCCCAGGGAATTCAGGTGTACCCAAAGGCTTCCGCTGAGAGCACTTTTTGATGGCAGAAAGTGGCACCGTACGTGTTTTTTCGGGTCTAACTCGGGTTGAGCTTCTTGTTCCGGTTAGGGTTATGTTTAGGGTTGTTAGGAAAGAGTGAAGACGCAGAGTCCTGTTGAGTGTGGGGTTGCGTAAAGGCTCCCCCAGGGAGTTCAGGTGTACCCAAAGGCTTCCGCTGAGAGCACTTTTTGATGGCAGAAAGTGGCACCGTACGTGTTTTTTCGGGTCTAACTCGGGTTGAGCTTCTTGTTCCGGTTAGGGTTATGTTTAGGGTTGTTAGGAAAGAGTGAAGACGCAGAGTCCTGTTGAGTGTGGGGTTGCGTAAAGGCTCCCCCAGGGAGTTCAGGTGTACCCAAAGGCTTCCGCTGAGAGCACTTTTTGATGGCAGAAAGTGGCACCGTACGTGTTTTTTCGGGTCTAACTCGGGTTCAGCTTCTAGTTGCGGTTAGGGTTATGTTTAGGGTTGTTAGGAAAGAGTGAAGACGCAGAGTCCTGTTGAGTGTGGGGTTGCGTAAAGGCTCCCCCAGGGAGTTCAGGTGTACCCAAAGGCTTCCGCTGAGAGCACTTTTTGATGGCAGAAAGTGGCACCGTACGTGTTTTTTCGGGTCTAACTCGGGTTCAGCTTCTTGTTGCGGTTAAGGTTATGTTTAGGGTTGTTAGGAAAGAGTGAAGACGCAGAGTCCTGTTGAGTGTGGGGTTGCGTAAAGGCTCCCCCAGGGAGTTCAGGTGTACCCAAAGGCTTCCGCTGAGAGCACTTTTTGATGGCAGAAAGTGGCACCGTACGTGTTTTTTCGGGTCTAACTCGGGTTCAGCTTCTTGTTGCGGTTAGGGTTATGTTTAGGGTTGTTAGGAAAGAGTGAAGACGCAGAGTCCTGTTGAGTGTGGGGTTGCGTAAAGGCTCCCACAGGGAGTTCAGGTGTACCCAAAGGCTTCCGCTGAGAGCACTTTTTGATGGCAGAAAGTGGCACCGTACGTGTTTTTTCGGGTCTAACTCGGGTTCAGCTTCTAGTTGCAGTTAGGGTTATGTTTAGGGTTGTTAGGAAAGAGTGAAGACGCAGAGTCCTGTTGAGTGTGGGGTTGCGTAAAGGCTCCCCCAGGGATTTCAGGTGTACCCAAAGGCTTGCGCTGAGAGCACTTTTTGATGGCAGAAAGTGGCACCGTACGTGTTTTTTCGGGTCTAACTCGGGTTCAGCTTCTTGTTGCGGTTAGGGTTATGTTTAGGGTTGTTAGGAAAGAGTGAAGACGCAGAGTCCTGTTGAGTGTGGGGTTGCGTAAAGGCTCCCCCAGGGAGTTCAGGTGTACCCAAAGGCTTCCGCTCAGAGCACTTTTTGATGGCAGAAAGTGGCACCGTACGTGTTTTTTCGGGTCTAACTCGGGTTGAGCTTCTTGTTGCGGTTAGGGTTATGTTTAGGGTTGTTAGGAAAGAGTGAAGACGCAGAGTCCTGTTGAGTGTGGGGTTGCGTAAAGGCTCCCCCAGGGAGTTCAGGTGTACCCAAAGGCTTCCGCTGAGAGCACTTTTTGATGGCAGAAAGTGGCACCGTACGTGTTTTTTCGGGTCTAACTCGGGTTGAGCTTCTTGTTGCGGTTAGGGTTATGTTTAGGGTTGTTAGGAAAGAGTGAAGACGCAGAGTCCTGTTGAGTGTGGGGTTGCGTAAAGGCTCCCCCAGGGAGTTCAGGTGTACCCAAAGGCTTCCGCTGAGAGCACTTTTTGATGGCAGAAAGTGGCACCGTACGTGTTTTTTCGGGTCTAACTCGGGTTCAGCTTCTTGTTGCGGTTAGGGTTATGTTTAGGGTTGTTAGGAAAGAGTGAAGACGCAGAGTCCTGTTGAGTGTGGGGTTGCGTAAAGGCTCCCCCAGGGAGTTCAGGTGTACCCAAAGGCTTCCGCTGAGAGCACTTTTTGATGGCAGAAAGTGGCACCGTACGTGTTTTTTCGGGTCTAACTCGGGTTCAGCTTCTTGTTGCGGTTAGGGTTATGTTTAGGGTTGTTAGGAAAGAGTGAAGACGCAGAGTCCTGTTGAGTGTGGGGTTGCGTAAAGGCTCCCCCAGGGAGTTCAGGTGTACCCAAAGGCTTCCGCTGAGAGCACTTTTTGATGGCAGAAAGTGGCACCGTACGTGTTTTTTCGGGTCTAACTCGGGTTGAGCTTCTTGTTGCGGTTAGGGTTATGTTTAGGGTTGTTAGGAAAGAGTGAAGACGCAGAGTCCTGTTGAGTGTGGGGTTGCGTAAAGGCTCCCCCAGGGAGTTCAGGTGTACCCAAAGGCTTCCGCTGAGAGCACTTTTTGATGGCAGAAAGTGGCACCGTACGTGTTTTTTCGGGTCTAACTCGGGTTCAGCTTCTTGTTGCGGTTAGGGTTATGTTTAGGGTTGTTAGGAAAGAGTGAAGACGCAGAGTCCTGTTGAGTGTGGGGTTGCGTAAAGGCTCCCCCAGGGAGTTCAGGTGTACCCAAAGGCTTCCGCTGAGAGCACTTTTTGATGGCAGAAAGTGGCACCGTACGTGTTTTTTCGGGTCTAACTCAGGTTCAGCTTATTGTTCCGGTTAGGGTTATGTTTAGGGTTGTTAGGAAAGAGTGAAGACGCAGAGTCCTGTTGAGTGTGGGGTTGCGTAAAGGCTCCCCCAGGGAGTTCAGGTGTACCCAAAGGCTTCCGCTGAGAGCACTTTTTGATGGCAGAAAGTGGCACCGTACGTGTTTTTTCGGGTCTAACTCGGGTTCAGCTTCTTGTTGCGGTTAGGCTTATGTTTAGGGTTGTTAGGAAAGAGTGAAGACGCAGAGTCCTGTTGAGTGTGGGGTTGCGTAAAGGCTCCCCCAGGGAGTTCAGGTGTACCCAAAGGCTTCCGCTGAGAGCACTTTTTGATGGCAGAAAGTGGCACCGTACGTGTTTTTTCGGGTCTAACTCGGGTTCAGCTTCTTGTTGCGGTTAGGGTTATGTTTAGGGTTGTTAGGAAAGAGTGAAGACGCAGAGTCCTGTTGAGTGTGGGGTTGCGTAAAGGCTCCCCCAGGGAGTTCAGGTGTACCCAAAGGCTTCCGCTGAGAGCACTTTTTGATGGCAGAAAGTGGCACCGTACGTGTTTTTTCGGGTCTAACTCGGGTTCAGCTTCTTGTTGCGGTTAGGGTTATGTTTAGGGTTGTTAGGAAAGAGTGAAGACGCAGAGTCCTGTTGAGTGTGGGGTTGCGTAAAGGCTCCCCCAGGGAGTTCAGGTGTACCCAAAGGCTTCCGCTGAGAGCACTTTTTGATGGCAGAAAGTGGCACCGTACATGTTTTTTCGGGTCTAACTCGGGTTGAGCTTCTTGTTGCGGTTAGGGTTATGTTTAGGGTTGTTAGGAAAGAGTGAAGACGCAGAGTCCTGTTGAGTGTGGGGTTGCGTAAAGGCTCCCCCAGGGAGTTCAGGTGTACCCAAAGGCTTCCGCTGAGAGCACTTTTTGATGGCAGAAAGTGGCACCGTACGTGTTTTTTCGGGTCTAACTCAGGTTCAGCTTATTGTTCCGGTTAGGGTTATGTTTAGGGTTGTTAGGAAAGAGTGAAGACGCAGAGTCCTGTTGAGTGTGGGGTTGCGTAAAGGCTCCCCCAGGGAGTTCAGGTGTACCCAAAGGCTTCCGCTGAGAGCACTTTTTGATGGCAGAAAGTGGCACCGTACGTGTTTTTTCGGGTCTAACTCGGGTTCAGCTTCTTGTTGCGGTTAGGCTTATGTTTAGGGTTGTTAGGAAAGAGTGAAGACGCAGAGTCCTGTTGAGTGTGGGGTTGCGTAAAGGCTCCCCCAGGGAGTTCAGGTGTACCCAAAGGCTTCCGCTGAGAGCACTTTTTGATGGCAGAAAGTGGCACCGTACGTGTTTTTTCGGGTCTAACTCGGGTTGAGCTTCTTGTTCCGGTTAGGGTTATGTTTAGGGTTGTTAGGAAAGAGTGAAGACGCAGAGTCCTGTTGAGTGTGGGGTTGCGTAAAGGCTCCCCCAGGGAGTTCAGGTGTACCCAAAGGCTTCCGCTGAGAGCACTTTTGGATGGCAGAAAGTGGCACCGTACGTGTTTTTTCGGGTCTAACTCGGGTTCAGCTTCTTGTTCCGGTTAGGCTTATGTTTAGGATTGTTAGGAAAGAGTGAAGACGCAGAGTCCTGTTGAGTGTGGGGTTGCGTAAAGGCTCCCCCAGGGAGTTCAGGTGTACCCAAAGGCTTCCGCTGAGAGCACTTTTGGATGGCAGAAAGTGGCACCGTACATGTTTTTTCGGGTCTAACTCGGGTTGAGCTTCTTTTTGCAGTTAGGGTTATGTTTAGGGTTGTTAGGAAAGAGTGAAGACGCAGAGTCCTGTTGAGTGTGGGGTTGCGTAAAGGCTCCCCCAGGGAGTTCAGGTGTACCCAAAGGCTTCCGCTGAGAGCACTTTTTGATGGCAGAAAGTGGCACCGTACGTGTTTTTTCGGGTCTAACTCGGGTTCAGCTTCTTGTTGCGGTTAGGGTTATGTTTAGGGTTGTTAGGAAAGAGTGAAGACGCAGAGTCCTGTTGAGTGTGGGGTTGCGTAAAGGCTCCCCCAGGGAGTTCAGGTGTACCCAAAGGCTTCCGCTGAGAGCACTTTTTGATGGCAGAAAGTGGCACCGTACGTGCTTTTTCGGGTCTAACTCGGGTTCAGCTTCTTGTTGCGGTTAGGCTTATGTTTAGGGTTGTTAGGAAAGAGTGAAGACGCAGAGTCCTGTTGAGTGTGGGGTTGCGTAAAGGCTCCCCCAGGGAGTTCAGGTGTACCCAAAGGCTTCCACTGAGAGCACTTTTTGATGGCAGAAAGTGGCACCGTACGTGTTTTTTCGGGTCTAACTCAGGTTCAGCTTATTGTTCCGGTTAGGGTTATGTTTAGGGTTGTTAGGAAAGAGTGAAGACGCAGAGTCCTGTTGAGTGTGGGGTTGCGTAAAGGCTCCCCCAGGGAGTTCAGGTGTACCCAAAGGCTTCCGCTGAGAGCACTTTTTGATGGCAGAAAGTGGCACCGTACGTGTTTTTTCGGGTCTAACTCGGGTTCAGCTTCTTTTTCCGGTTAGGGTTATGTTTAGGGTTGTTAGGAAAGAGTGAAGACGCAGAGTCCTGTTGAGTGTGGGGTTGCGTAAAGGCTCCCCCAGGGAGTTCAGGTGTACCCAAAGGCTTCCGCTGAGAGCACTTTTTGATGGCAGAAAGTGGCACCGTACGTGTTTTTTCGGGTCTAACTCGGGTTGAACTTCTTGTTCCGGTTAGGGTTATGTTTAGGGTTGTTAGGAAAGAGTGAAGACGCAGAGTCCTGTTGAGTGTGGGGTTGCGTAAAGGCTCCCCCAGGGAGTTCAGGTGTACCCAAAGGCTTCCACTGAGAGCACTTTTGGATGGCAGAAAGTGGCACCGTACGTGTTTTTTCGGGTCTAACTCGGGTTCAGCTTCTTGTTGCGGTTAGGGTTATGTTTAGGGTTGTTAGGAAAGAGTGAAGACGCAGAGTCCTGTTGAGTGTGGGGTTGCGTAAAGGCTCCCCCAGGGAGTTCAGGTGTACCCAAAGGCTTCCGCTCAGAGCACTTTTTGATGGCAGAAAGTGGCACCGTACGTGTTTTTTCGGGTCTAACTCGGGTTCAGCTTCTTGTTCCGGTTAGGGTTATGTTTAGGGTTGTTAGGAAAGAGTGAAGACGCAGAGTCCTGTTGAGTGTGGGGTTGCGTAAAGGCTCCCCCAGGGAGTTCAGGTGTACCCAAAGGCTTCCGCTGAGAGCACTTTTGGATGGCAGAAAGTGGCACCGTACGTGTTTTTTCGGGTCTAACTCGGGTTCAGCTTCTTGTTCCGGTTAGGCTTATGTTTAGGATTGTTAGGAAAGAGTGAAGACGCAGAGTCCTGTTGAGTGTGGGGTTGCGTAAAGGCTCCCCCAGGGAGTTCAGGTGTACCCAAAGGCTTCCGCTGAGAGCACTTTTGGATGGCAGAAAGTGGCACCGTACATGTTTTTTCGGGTCTAACTCGGGTTCAGCTTCTTGTTCCGGTTAGGGTTATGTTTAGGGTTGTTAGGAAAGAGTGAAGACGCAGAGTCCTGTTGAGTGTGGGGTTGCGTAAAGGCTCCCCCAGGGAGTTCAGGTGTACCCAAAGGCTTCCGCTGAGAGCACTTTTTGATGGCAGAAAGTGGCACCGTACGTGTTTTTTCGGGTCTAACTCGGGTTGAGCTTCTTGTTGCGGTTAGGGTTATGTTTAGGGTTGTTAGGAAAGAGTGAAGACGCAGAGTCCTGTTGAGTGTGGGGTTGCGTAAAGGCTCCCCCAGGGAGTTCAGGTGTACCCAAAGGCTTCCGCTGAGAGCACTTTTTGATGGCAGAAAGTGGCACCGTACGTGTTTTTTCGGGTCTAACTCGGGTTGAGCTTCTTGTTGCGGTTAGGCTTATGTTTAGGGTTGTTAGGAAAGAGTGAAGACGCAGAGTCCTGTTGAGTGTGGGGTTGCGTAAAGGCTCCCCCAGGGAGTTCAGGTGTACCCAAAGGCTTCCGCTGAGAGCACTTTTTGATGGCAGAAAGTGGCACCGTACGTGTTTTTTCGGGTCTAACTCGGGTTCAGCTTCTTGTTCCGGTTAGGGTTATGTTTAGGGTTGTTAGGAAAGAGTGAAGACGCAGAGTCCTGTTGAGTGTGGGGTTGCATAAAGGCTCCCCCAGGGAGTTCAGGTGTACCCAAAGGCTTCCGCTGAGAGCACTTTTTGATGGCAGAAAGTGGCACCGTACGTGTTTTTTCGGGTCTAACTCGGGTTCAGCTTCTTGTTGCGGTTAGGGTTATGTATAGGGTTGTTAGGAAAGTGTGAAGACGCAGAGTCCTGTTGAGTGTGGGGTTGCGTAAAGGCTCCCCCAGGGAGTTCAGGTGTACCCAAAGGCTTCCGCTGAGAGCACTTTTTGATGGCAGAAAGTGGCACCGTACGTGTTTTTTCGGGTCTAACTCGGGTTCAGCTTCTTGTTGCGGTTAGGGTTATGTTTAGGGTTGTTAGGAAAGAGTGAAGACGCAGAGTCCTGTTGAGTGTGGGGTTGCGTAAAGGCTCCCCCAGGGAGTTCAGGTGTACCCAAAGGCTTCCGCTGAGAGCATTTTTGGATGGCAGAAAGTGGCACCGTACGTGTTTTTTCGGGTCTAACTCGGGTTCAGCTTCTTGTTGCGGTTCGGGTTATGTTTAGGGTTGTTAGGAAAGAGTGAAGACGCAGAGTCCTGTTGAGTGTGGGGTTGCGTAAAGGCTCCCCCAGGGAATTCAGGTGTACCCAAAGGCTTCCGCTGAGAGCACTTTTTGATGGCAGAAAGTGGCACCGTACGTGTTTTTTCGGGTCTAACTCGGGTTCAGCTTCTTGTTCCGGTTAGGGTTATGTTTAGGGTTGTTAGGAAAGAGTGAAGACGCAGAGTCCTGTTGAGTGTGGGGTTGCGTAAAGGCTCCCACAGGGAGTTCAGGTGTACCCAAAGGCTTCCGCTGAGAGCACTTTTTGATGGCAGAAAGTGGCACCGTACGTGTTTTTTCGGGTCTAACTCGGGTTCAGCTTCTTGTTGCGGTTAGGCTTATGTTTAGGGTTGTTAGGAAAGAGTGAAGACGCAGAGTCCTGTTGAGTGTGGGGTTGCGTAAAGGCTCCCCCAGGGAGTTCAGGTGTACCCAAAGGCTTCCGCTGAGAGCACTTTTTGATGGCAGAAAGTGGCACCGTACGTGTTTTTTCGGGTCTAACTCGGGTTCAGCTTCTAGTTGCGGTTAGGGTTATGTTTAGGGTTTTTAGGAAAGAGTGAAGACGCAGAGTCCTGTTGAGTGTGGGGTTGCGTAAAGGCTCCCCCAGGGAGTTCAGGTGTACCCAAAGGCTTCCGCTGAGAGCACTTTTTGATGGCAGAAAGTGGCACCGTACGTGTTTTTTCGGGTCTAACTCGGGTTCAGCTTCTTGTTCCGGTTAGGGTTATGTTTAGGGTTGTTAGGAAAGAGTGAAGACGCAGAGTCCTGTTGAGTGTGGGGTTGCGTAAAGGCTCCCCCAGGGAGTTCAGGTGTACCCAAAGGCTTCCGCTCAGAGCACTTTTTGATGGCAGAAAGTGGCACCGTACGTGTTTTTTCGGGTCTAACTCGGGTTCAGCTTCTTGTTGCGGTTAGGGTTATGTTTAGGGTTGTTAGGAAAGAGTGAAGACGCAGAGTCCTGTTGAGTGTAGGGTTGCGTAAAGGCTCCCCCAGGGAGTTCAGGTGTACCCAAAGGCTTCCGCTGAGAGCACTTTTTGATGGCAGAAAGTGGCACCGTACGTGTTTTTTCGGGTCTAACTCGGGTTCAGCTTCTTGTTGCGGTTAGGGTTATGTTTAGGGTTGTTAGGAAAGAGTGAAGACGCAGAGTCCTGTTGAGTGTGGGGTTGCGTAAAGGCTCCCCCAGGGAGTTCAGGTGTACCCAAAGGCTTCCGCTGAGAGCACTTTTTGATGGCAGAAAGTGGCACCGTACGTGTTTTTTCGGGTCTAACTCGGGTTCAGCTTCTTGTTCCGGTTAGGGTTATGTTTAGGGTTGTTAGGAAAGAGTGAAGACGCAGAGTCCTGTTGAGTGTGGGGTTGCGTAAAGGCTCCCCCAGGGAGTTCAGGTGTACCCAAAGGCTTCCGCTGAGAGCACTTTTTGATGGCAGAAAATGGCACCGTACGTGTTTTTTCGGGTCTAACTCGGGTTCAGCTTCTTGTTGCGGTTAGGGTTATGTTTAGGGTTGTTAGGAAAGAGTGAAGACGCAGAGTCCTGTTGAGTGTGGGGTTGCGTAAAGGCTCCCCCAGGGAATTCAGGTGTACCCAAAGGCTTCCGCTGAGAGCACTTTTTGATGGCAGAAAGTGGCACCGTACGTGTTTTTTCGGGTCTAACTCGGGTTGAGCTTCTTGTTCCGGTTAGGGTTATGTTTAGGGTTGTTAGGAAAGAGTGAAGACGCAGAGTCCTGTTGAGTGTGGGGTTGCATAAAGGCTCCCCCAGGGAGTTCAGGTGTACCCAAAGGCTTCCGCTGAGAGCACTTTTTGATGGCAGAAAGTGGCACCGTACGTGTTTTTTCGGGTCTAACTCGGGTTCAGCTTCTTGTTGCGGTTAGGGTTATGTATAGGGTTGTTAGGAAAGAGTGAAGACGCAGAGTCCTGTTGAGTGTGGGGTTGCGTAAAGGCTCCCCCAGGGAGTTCAGGTGTACCCAAAGGCTTCTGCTGAGAGCACTTTTTGATGGCAGAAAGTGGCACCGTACGTGTTTTTTCGGGTCTAACTCGGGTTCAGCTTCTTGTTGCGGTTAGGGTTATGTTTAGGGTTGTTAGGAAAGAGTGAAGACGCAGAGTCCTGTTGAGTGTGGGGTTGCGTAAAGGCTCCCCCAGGGAGTTCAGGTGTACCCAAAGGCTTCCGCTGAGAGCACTTTTTGATGGCAGAAAGTGGCACCGTACGTGTTTTTTCGGGTCTAACTCGGGTTCAGCTTCTTGTTGCGGTTCGGGTTATGTTTAGGGTTGTTAGGAAAGAGTGAAGACGCAGAGTCCTGTTGAGTGTGGGGTTGCGTAAAGGCTCCCCCAGGGAATTCAGGTGTACCCAAAGGCTTCCGCTGAGAGCACTTTTTGATGGCAGAAAGTGGCACCGTACGTGTTTTTTCGGGTCTAACTCGGGTTGAGCTTCTTGTTCTGGTTAGGGTTATGTTTAGGGTTGTTAGGAAAGAGTGAAGACGCAGAGTCCTGTTGAGTGTGGGGTTGCGTAAAGGCTCCCCCAGGGAGTTCAGGTGTACCCAAAGGCTTCCGCTGAGAGCACTTTTTGATGGCAGAAAGTGGCACCGTACGTGTTTTTTCGGGTCTAACTCGGGTTGAGCTTCTTGTTCCGGTTAGGGTTATGTTTAGGGTTGTTAGGAAAGAGTGAAGACGCAGAGTCCTGTTGAGTGTGGGGTTGCGTAAAGGCTCCCCCAGGGAGTTCAGGTGTACCCAAAGGCTTCCGCTCAGAGCACTTTTTGATGGCAGAAAGTGGCACCGTACGTGTTTTTTCGGGTCTAACTCGGGTTGAGCTTCTTGTTGCGGTTAGGGTTATGTTTAGGGTTGTTAGGAAAGAGTGAAGACGCAGAGTCCTGTTGAGTGTGGGGTTGCGTAAAGGCTCCCCCAGGGAGTTCAGGTGTACCCAAAGGCTTCCGCTGAGAGCACTTTTTGATGGCAGAAAGTGGCACCGTACGTGTTTTTTCGGGTCTAACTCGGGTTCAGCTTCTTGTTGCGGTTAGGGTTATGTTTAGGGTTGTTAGGAAAGAGTGAAGACGCAGAGTCCTGTTGAGTGTGGGGTTGCGTAAAGGCTCCCCCAGGGAGTTCAGGTGTACCCAAAGGCTTCCGCTGAGAGCACTTTTTGATGGCAGAAAGTGGCACCGTACGTGTTTTTTCGGGTCTAACTCGGGTTCAGCTTCTTGTTGCGGTTAGGGTTATGTTTAGGGTTGTTAGGAAAGAGTGAAGACGCAGAGTCCTGTTGAGTGTGGGGTTGCGTAAAGGCTCCCCCAGGGAGTTCAGGTGTACCCAAAGGCTTCCGCTGAGAGCACTTTTTGATGGCAGAAAGTGGCACCGTACGTGTTTTTTCGGGTCTAACTCGGGTTCAGCTTCTTGTTACGGTTAGGGTTATGTTTAGGGTTGTTAGGAAAGAGTGAAGACGCAGAGTCCTGTTGAGTGTGGGGTTGCGTAAAGGCTCTCCCAGGGAGTTCAGGTGTACCCAAAGGCTTCCGCTGAGAGCACTTTTTGATGGCAGAAAGTGGCACCGTACGTGTTTTTTCGGGTCTAACTCGGGTTGAGCTTCTTGTTGCGGTTAGGGTTATGTTTAGGGTTGTTAGGAAAGAGTGAAGACGCAGAGTCCTGTTGAGTGTGGGGTTGCGTAAAGGCTCCCCCAGGGAGTTCAGGTGTACCCAAAGGCTTCCGCTGAGAGCACTTTTTGATGGCAGAAAGTGGCACCGTACGTGTTTTTTCGGGTCTAACTCGGGTTCAGCTTCTTGTTGCGGTTAGGGTTATGTTTAGGGTTGTTAGGAAAGAGTGAAGACACAGAGTCCTGTTGAGTGTGGGGTTGCGTAAAGGCTCCCCCAGGGAGTTCAGGTGTACCCAAAGGCTTCCGCTGAGAGCACTTTTTGATGGCAGAAAGTGGCACCGTACGTGTTTTTTCGGGTCTAACTCGGGTTCAGCTTCTTGTTGCGGTTAGGGTTATGTTTAGGGTTGTTAGGAAAGAGTGAAGACGCAGAGTCCTGTTGAGTGTGGGGTTGCGTAAAGGCTCCCCCAGGGAGTTCAGGTGTACCCAAAGGCTTCCGCTGAGAGCACTTTTTGATGGCAGAAAATGGCACCGTACGTGTTTTTTCGGGTCTAACTCGGGTTCAGCTTCTTGTTGCGGTTAGGGTTATGTTTAGGGTTGTTAGGAAAGAGTGAAGACGCAGAGTCCTGTTGAGTGTGGGGTTGCGTAAAGGCTCCCCCAGGGAATTCAGGTGTACCCAAAGGCTTCCGCTGAGAGCACTTTTTGATGGCAGAAAGTGGCACCGTACGTCTTTTTTCGGGTCTAACTCGGGTTCAGTTTCCTCTTCCGGATAGGGTTATGTTTAGGGTTGTTAGGAAAGAGTGAAGACGCAGAGTCCTGTTGAGTGTGGGGTTGCGTAAAGGCTCCCCCAGGGAGTTCAGGTGTACCCAAAGGCTTCCGCTGAGAGCACTTTTTGATGGCAGAAAGTGGCACCGTACGTGTTTTTTCGGGTCTAACTCGGGTTCAGCTTCTTGTTGCGGTTAGGGTTATGTTTAGGGTTGTTAGGAAAGAGTGAAGACGCAGAGTCCTGTTGAGTGTGGGGTTGCGTAAAGGCTCCCCCAGGGAGTTCAGGTGTACCCAAAGGCTTCCGCTGAGAGCACTTTTGGATGGCAGAAAGTGGCACCGTACGTGTTTTTTCGGGTCTAACTCGGGTTCAGCTTCTTGTTACGGTTAGGGTTATGTTTAGGGTTGTTAGGAAAGAGTGAAGACGCAGAGTCCTGTTGAGTGTGGGGTTGCGTAAAGGCTCTCCCAGGGAGTTCAGGTGTACCCAAAGGCTTCCGCTGAGAGCACTTTTTGATGGCAGAAAGTGGCACCGTACGTGTTTTTTCGGGTCTAACTCGGGTTGAGCTTCTTGTTGCGGTTAGGGTTATGTTTAGGGTTGTTAGGAAAGAGTGAAGACGCAGAGTCCTGTTGAGTGTGGGGTTGCGTAAAGGCTCCCCCAGGGAGTTCAGGTGTACCCAAAGGCTTCCGCTGAGAGCACTTTTTGATGGCAGAAAGTGGCACCGTACGTGTTTTTTCGGGTCTAACTCGGGTTCAGCTTCTTGTTGCGGTTAGGGTTATGTTTAGGGTTGTTAGGAAAGAGTGAAGACGCAGAGTCCTGTTGAGTGTGGGGTTGCGTAAAGGCTCCCCCAGGGAGTTCAGGTGTACCCAAAGGCTTCCGCTGAGAGCACTTTTTGATGGCAGAAAGTGGCACCGTACGTGTTTTTTCGGGTCTAACTCGGGTTCAGCTTCTTGTTGCGGTTAGGGTTATGTTTAGGGTTGTTAGGAAAGAGTGAAGACGCAGAGTCCTGTTGAGTGTGGGGTTGCGTAAAGGCTCCCCCAGGGAGTTCAGGTGTACCCAAAGGCTTCCGCTGAGAGCACTTTTTGATGGCAGAAAATGGCACCGTACGTGTTTTTTCGGGTCTAACTCGGGTTCAGCTTCTTGTTGCGGTTAGGGTTATGTTTAGGGTTGTTAGGAAAGAGTGAAGACGCAGAGTCCTGTTGAGTGTGGGGTTGCGTAAAGGCTCCCCCAGGGAGTTCAGGTGTACCCAAAGGCTTCCGCTGAGAGCACTTTTTGATGGCAGAAAGTGGCACCGTACGTCTTTTTTCGGGTCTAACTCGGGTTCAGTTTCCTCTTCCGGATAGGGTTATGTTTAGGGTTGTTAGGAAAGAGTGAAGACGCAGAGTCCTGTTGAGTGTGGGGTTGCGTAAAGGCTCCCCCAGGGAGTTCAGGTGTACCCAAAGGCTTCCGCTCAGAGCACTTTTTGATGGCAGAAAGTGGCACCGTACGTGTTTTTTCGGGTCTAACTCGGGTTGAGCTTCTTGTTCCGGTTAGGGTTATGTTTAGGGTTGTTAGGAAAGAGTGAAGACGCAGAGTCCTGTTGAGTGTGGGGTTGCGTAAAGGCTCCCCCAGGGAGTTCAGGTGTACCCAAAGGCTTCCGCTGAGAGCACTTTTTGATGGCAGAAAGTGGCACCGTACGTGTTTTTTCGGGTCTAACTCGGGTTCAGCTTCTTGTTCCGGTTAGGGTTATGTTTAGGGTTGTTAGGAAAGAGTGAAGACGCAGAGTCCTGTTGAGTGTGGGGTTGCGTAAAGGCTCCCCCAGGGAGTTCAGGCGTACCCAAAGGCTTCCGCTGAGAGCACTTTTTGATGGCAGAAAGTGGAACCGTACGTGTTTTTTCGGGTCTAACTCGGGTTCAGCTTCTTGTTGCGGTTAGGGTTATGTTTAGGGTTGTTAGGAAAGAGTGAAGACGCAGAGTCCTGTTGAGTGTGGGGTTGCGTAAAGGCTCCCCCAGGGAGTTCAGGTGTACCCAAAGGCTTCCGCTCAGAGCACTTTTTGATGGCAGAAAGTGGCACCGTACGTGTTTTTTCGGGTCTAACTCGGGTTCAGCTTCTTGTTGCGGTTAGGGTTATGTTTAGGGTTGTTAGGAAAGAGTGAAGACGCAGAGTCCTGTTGAGTGTGGGGTTGCATAAAGGCTCCCCCAGGGAGTTCAGGTGTACCCAAAGGCTTCCGCTGAGAGCACTTTTTGATGGCAGAAAGTGGCACCGTACGTGTTTTTTCGGGTCTAACTCGGGTTGAGCTTCTTGTTGCGGTTAGGGTTATGTTTAGGGTTGTTAGGAAAGAGTGAAGACGCAGAGTCCTGTTGAGTGTGGGGTTGCGTAAAGGCTCCCCCAGGGAGTTCAGGTGTACCCAAAGGCTTCCGCTCAGAGCACTTTTTGATGGCAGAAAGTGGCACCGTACGTGTTTTTTCGGGTCTAACTCGGGTTCAGCTTCTTGTTGCGGTTAGGGTTATGTTTAGGGTTGTTAGGAAAGAGTGAAGACGCAGAGTCCTGTTGAGTGTGGGGTTGCGTAAAGGCTCCCCCAGGGAGTTCAGGTGTACCCAAAGGCTTCCGCTGAGAGCACTTTTTGATGGCAGAAAGTGGCACCGTACGTGTTTTTTCGGGTCTAACTCGGGTTCAGCTTCTTGTTGCGGTTCGGGTTATGTTTAGGGTTGTTAGGAAAGAGTGAAGACGCAGAGTCCTGTTGAGTGTGGGGTTGCGTAAAGGCTCCCCCAGGGAATTCAGGTGTACCCAAAGGCTTCCGCTGAGAGCACTTTTTGATGGCAGAAAGTGGCACCGTACGTGTTTTTTCGGGTCTAACTCGGGTTGAGCTTCTTGTTCTGGTTAGGGTTATGTTTAGGGTTGTTAGGAAAGAGTGAAGACGCAGAGTCCTGTTGAGTGTGGGGTTGCGTAAAGGCTCCCCCAGGGAGTTCAGGTGTACCCAAAGGCTTCCGCTGAGAGCACTTTTTGATGGCAGAAAGTGGCACCGTACGTGTTTTTTCGGGTCTAACTCGGGTTGAGCTTCTTGTTCCGGTTAGGGTTATGTTTAGGGTTGTTAGGAAAGAGTGAAGACGCAGAGTCCTGTTGAGTGTGGGGTTGCGTAAAGGCTCCCCCAGGGAGTTCAGGTGTACCCAAAGGCTTCCGCTCAGAGCACTTTTTGATGGCAGAAAGTGGCACCGTACGTGCTTTTTCGGGTCTAACTCGGGTTGAGCTTCTTGTTGCGGTTAGGGTTATGTTTAGGGTTGTTAGGAAAGAGTGAAGACGCAGAGTCCTGTTGAGTGTGGGGTTGCGTAAAGGCTCCCCCAGGGAGTTCAGGTGTACCCAAAGGCTTCCGCTGAGAGCACTTTTTGATGGCAGAAAGTGGCACCGTACGTGTTTTTTCGGGTCTAACTCGGGTTCAGCTTCTTGTTGCGGTTAGGGTTATGTTTAGGGTTGTTAGGAAAGAGTGAAGACGCAGAGTCCTGTTGAGTGTGGGGTTGCGTAAAGGCTCCCCCAGGGAGTTCAGGTGTACCCAAAGGCTTCCGCTGAGAGCACTTTTTGATGGCAGAAAGTGGCACCGTACGTGTTTTTTCGGGTCTAACTCGGGTTCAGCTTCTTGTTGCGGTTAGGGTTATGTTTAGGGTTGTTAGGAAAGAGTGAAGACGCAGAGTCCTGTTGAGTGTGGGGTTGCGTAAAGGCTCCCCCAGGGAGTTCAGGTGTACCCAAAGGCTTCCGCTGAGAGCACTTTTTGATGGCAGAAAGTGGCACCGTACGTGTTTTTTCGGGTCTAACTCGGGTTCAGCTTCTTGTTACGGTTAGGGTTATGTTTAGGGTTGTTAGGAAAGAGTGAAGACGCAGAGTCCTGTTGAGTGTGGGGTTGCGTAAAGGCTCTCCCAGGGAGTTCAGGTGTACCCAAAGGCTTCCGCTGAGAGCACTTTTTGATGGCAGAAAGTGGCACCGTACGTGTTTTTTCGGGTCTAACTCGGGTTGAGCTTCTTGTTGCGGTTAGGGTTATGTTTAGGGTTGTTAGGAAAGAGTGAAGACGCAGAGTCCTGTTGAGTGTGGGGTTGCGTAAAGGCTCCCCCAGGGAGTTCAGGTGTACCCAAAGGCTTCCGCTGAGAGCACTTTTTGATGGCAGAAAGTGGCACCGTACGTGTTTTTTCGGGTCTAACTCGGGTTCAGCTTCTTGTTGCGGTTAGGGTTATGTTTAGGGTTGTTAGGAAAGAGTGAAGACACAGAGTCCTGTTGAGTGTGGGGTTGCGTAAAGGCTCCCCCAGGGAGTTCAGGTGTACCCAAAGGCTTCCGCTGAGAGCACTTTTTGATGGCAGAAAGTGGCACCGTACGTGTTTTTTCGGGTCTAACTCGGGTTCAGCTTCTTGTTGCGGTTAGGGTTATGTTTAGGGTTGTTAGGAAAGAGTGAAGACGCAGAGTCCTGTTGAGTGTGGGGTTGCGTAAAGGCTCCCCCAGGGAGTTCAGGTGTACCCAAAGGCTTCCGCTGAGAGCACTTTTTGATGGCAGAAAATGGCACCGTACGTGTTTTTTCGGGTCTAACTCGGGTTCAGCTTCTTGTTGCGGTTAGGGTTATGTTTAGGGTTGTTAGGAAAGAGTGAAGACGCAGAGTCCTGTTGAGTGTGGGGTTGCGTAAAGGCTCCCCCAGGGAATTCAGGTGTACCCAAAGGCTTCCGCTGAGAGCACTTTTTGATGGCAGAAAGTGGCACCGTACGTCTTTTTTCGGGTCTAACTCGGGTTCAGTTTCCTCTTCCGGATAGGGTTATGTTTAGGGTTGTTAGGAAAGAGTGAAGACGCAGAGTCCTGTTGAGTGTGGGGTTGCGTAAAGGCTCCCCCAGGGAGTTCAGGTGTACCCAAAGGCTTCCGCTGAGAGCACTTTTTGATGGCAGAAAGTGGCACCGTACGTGTTTTTTCGGGTCTAACTCGGGTTCAGCTTCTTGTTGCGGTTAGGGTTATGTTTAGGGTTGTTAGGAAAGAGTGAAGACGCAGAGTCCTGTTGAGTGTGGGGTTGCGTAAAGGCTCCCCCAGGGAGTTCAGGTGTACCCAAAGGCTTCCGCTGAGAGCACTTTTGGATGGCAGAAAGTGGCACCGTACGTGTTTTTTCGGGTCTAACTCGGGTTCAGCTTCTTGTTACGGTTAGGGTTATGTTTAGGGTTGTTAGGAAAGAGTGAAGACGCAGAGTCCTGTTGAGTGTGGGGTTGCGTAAAGGCTCTCCCAGGGAGTTCAGGTGTACCCAAAGGCTTCCGCTGAGAGCACTTTTTGATGGCAGAAAGTGGCACCGTACGTGTTTTTTCGGGTCTAACTCGGGTTGAGCTTCTTGTTGCGGTTAGGGTTATGTTTAGGGTTGTTAGGAAAGAGTGAAGACGCAGAGTCCTGTTGAGTGTGGGGTTGCGTAAAGGCTCCCCCAGGGAGTTCAGGTGTACCCAAAGGCTTCCGCTGAGAGCACTTTTTGATGGCAGAAAGTGGCACCGTACGTGTTTTTTCGGGTCTAACTCGGGTTCAGCTTCTTGTTGCGGTTAGGGTTATGTTTAGGGTTGTTAGGAAAGAGTGAAGACGCAGAGTCCTGTTGAGTGTGGGGTTGCGTAAAGGCTCCCCCAGGGAGTTCAGGTGTACCCAAAGGCTTCCGCTGAGAGCACTTTTTGATGGCAGAAAGTGGCACCGTACGTGTTTTTTCGGGTCTAACTCGGGTTCAGCTTCTTGTTGCGGTTAGGGTTATGTTTAGGGTTGTTAGGAAAGAGTGAAGACGCAGAGTCCTGTTGAGTGTGGGGTTGCGTAAAGGCTCCCCCAGGGAGTTCAGGTGTACCCAAAGGCTTCCGCTGAGAGCACTTTTTGATGGCAGAAAGTGGCACCGTACGTCTTTTTTCGGGTCTAACTCGGGTTCAGTTTCCTCTTCCGGATAGGGTTATGTTTAGGGTTGTTAGGAAAGAGTGAAGACGCAGAGTCCTGTTGAGTGTGGGGTTGCGTAAAGGCTCCCCCAGGGAGTTCAGGTGTACCCAAAGGCTTCCGCTCAGAGCACTTTTTGATGGCAGAAAGTGGCACCGTACGTGTTTTTTCGGGTCTAACTCGGGTTGAGCTTCTTGTTCCGGTTAGGGTTATGTTTAGGGTTGTTAGGAAAGAGTGAAGACGCAGAGTCCTGTTGAGTGTGGGGTTGCGTAAAGGCTCCCCCAGGGAGTTCAGGTGTACCCAAAGGCTTCCGCTGAGAGCACTTTTTGATGGCAGAAAGTGGCACCGTACGTGTTTTTTCGGGTCTAACTCGGGTTCAGCTTCTTGTTCCGGTTAGGGTTATGTTTAGGGTTGTTAGGAAAGAGTGAAGACGCAGAGTCCTGTTGAGTGTGGGGTTGCGTAAAGGCTCCCCCAGGGAGTTCAGGCGTACCCAAAGGCTTCCGCTGAGAGCACTTTTTGATGGCAGAAAGTGGAACCGTACGTGTTTTTTCGGGTCTAACTCGGGTTCAGCTTCTTGTTGCGGTTAGGGTTATGTTTAGGGTTGTTAGGAAAGAGTGAAGACGCAGAGTCCTGTTGAGTGTGGGGTTGCGTAAAGGCTCCCCCAGGGAGTTCAGGTGTACCCAAAGGCTTCCGCTCAGAGCACTTTTTGATGGCAGAAAGTGGCACCGTACGTGTTTTTTCGGGTCTAACTCGGGTTCAGCTTCTTGTTGCGGTTAGGGTTATGTTTAGGGTTGTTAGGAAAGAGTGAAGACGCAGAGTCCTGTTGAGTGTGGGGTTGCATAAAGGCTCCCCCAGGGAGTTCAGGTGTACCCAAAGGCTTCCGCTGAGAGCACTTTTTGATGGCAGAAAGTGGCACCGTACGTGTTTTTTCGGGTCTAACTCGGGTTGAGCTTCTTGTTGCGGTTAGGGTTATGTTTAGGGTTGTTAGGAAAGAGTGAAGACGCAGAGTCCTGTTGAGTGTGGGGTTGCGTAAAGGCTCCCCCAGGGAGTTCAGGTGTACCCAAAGGCTTCCGCTCAGAGCACTTTTTGATGGCAGAAAGTGGCACCGTACGTGTTTTTTCGGGTCTAACTCGGGTTCAGCTTCTTGTTGCGGTTAGGGTTATGTTTAGGGTTGTTAGGAAAGAGTGAAGACGCAGAGTCCTGTTGAGTGTGGGGTTGCGTAAAGGCTCCCCCAGGGAGTTCAGGTGTACCCAAAGGCTTCCGCTGAGAGCACTTTTTGATGGCAGAAAGTGGCACCGTACGTGTTTTTTCGGGTCTAACTCGGGTTCAGCTTCTTGTTGCGGTTAGGCTTATGTATAGGGTTGTTAGGAAAGAGTGAAGACGCAGAGTCCTGTTGAGTGTGGGGTTGCGTAAAGGCTCCCCCAGGGAGTTCAGGTGTACCCAAAGGCTTCCGCTGAGAGCACTTTTTGATGGCAGAAAGTGGCACCGTACGTGTTTTCTCGGGTCTAACTCGGGTTCAGCTTCTTGTTGCGGTTAGGGTTATGTTTAGGGTTGTTAGGAAAGAGTGAAGACGCAGAGTCCTGTTGAGTGTGGGGTTGCGTAAAGGCTCCCCCAGGGAGTTCAGGTGTACCCAAAGGCTTCCGCTGAGAGCACTTTTTGATGGCAGAAAGTGGCACCGTACGTGTTTTTTCGGGTCTAACTCGGGTTCAGCTTCTTGTTGCGGTTAGGGTTATGTTTAGGGTTGTTAGGAAAGAGTGAAGACGCAGAGTCCTGTTGAGTGTGGGGTTGCGTAAAGGCTCCCCCAGGGAGTTCAGGTGTACCCAAAGGCTTCCGCTGAGAGCACTTTTTGATGGCAGAAAGTGGCACCGTACGTGTTTTTTCGGGTCTAACTCGGGTTCAGCTTCTTGTTCCGGTTAGGGTTATGTTTAGGGTTGTTAGGAAAGAGTGAAGACGCAGAGTCCTGTTGAGTGTGGGGTTGCGTAAAGGCTCCCCCAGGGAGTTCAGGTGTACCCAAAGGCTTCCGCTGAGAGCACTTTTTGATGGCAGAAAGTGGCACCGTACGTGTTTTTTCGGGTCTAACTCAGGTTCAGCTTCTTGTTGCGGTTAGGGTTATGTTTAGGGTTGTTAGGAAAGAGTGAAGACGCAGAGTCCTGTTGAGTGTGGGGTTGCGTAAAGGCTCCCCCAGGGAGTTCAGGTGTACCCAAAGGCTTCCGCTGAGAGCACTTTTTGATGGCAGAAAGTGGCACCGTACGTGTTTTTTCGGGTCTAACTCGGGTTCAGCTTCTTGTTGCGGTTAGGGTTATGTTTAGGGTTGTTAGGAAAGAGTGAAGACGCAGAGTCCTGTTGAGTGTGGGGTTGCGTAAAGGCTCCCCCAGGGAGTTCAGGTGTACCCAAAGGCTTGCGCTGAGAGCACTTTTTGATGGCAGAATGTGGCACCGTACGTGTTTTTTCGGGTCTAACTCGGGTTCAGCTTCTTGTTGCGGTTAGGGTTATGTTTAGGGTTGTTAGGAAAGAGTGAAGACGCAGAGTCCTGTTGAGTGTGGGGTTGCGTAAAGGCTCCCCCAGGGAATTCAGGTGTACCCAAAGGCTTCCGCTGAGAGCACTTTTTGATGGCAGAAAGTGGCACCGTACGTGTTTTTTCGGGTCTAACTCGGGTTGAGCTTCTTGTTCCGGTTAGGGTTATGTTTAGGGTTGTTAGGAAAGAGTGAAGACGCAGAGTCCTGTTGAGTGTGGGGTTGCGTAAAGGCTCCCCCAGGGAGTTCAGGTGTACCCAAAGGCTTCTGCTGAGAGCACTTTTTGATGGCAGAAAGTGGCACCGTACGTGTTTTTTCGGGTCTAACTCGGGTTGAGCTTCTTGTTCCGGTTAGGGTTATGTTTAGGGTTGTTAGGAAAGAGTGAAGACGCAGAGTCCTGTTGAGTGTGGGGTTGCGTAAAGGCTCCCCCAGGGAGTTCAGGTGTACCCAAAGGCTTCCGCTCAGAGCACTTTTGGATGGCAGAAAGTGGCACCGTACGTGTTTTTTCGGGTCTAACTCAGGTTCAGCTTCTTGTTGCGGTTAGGGTTATGTTTAGGGTTGTTAGGAAAGAGTGAAGACGCAGAGTCCTGTTGAGTGTGGGGTTGCGTAAAGGCTCCCCCAGGGAGTTCAGGTGTACCCAAAGGCTTCCGCTGAGAGCACTTTTTGATGGCAGAAAGTGGCACCGTACGTGTTTTTTCGGGTCTAACTCGGGTTCAGCTTCTTGTTGCGGTTAGGGTTATGTTTAGGGTTGTTAGGAAAGAGTGAAGACGCAGAGTCCTGTTGAGTGTGGGGTTGCGTAAAGGCTCCCCCAGGGAGTTCAGGTGTACCCAAAGGCTTCCGCTGAGAGCACTTTTTGATGGCAGAAAGTGGCACCGTACGTGTTTTTTCGGGTCTAACTCGGGTTCAGCTTCTTGTTGCGGTTAGGGTTATGTTTAGGGTTGTTAGGAAAGAGTGAAGACGCAGAGTCCTGTTGAGTGTGGGGTTGCGTAAAGGCTCCCCCAGGGAGTTCAGGTGTACCCAAAGGCTTCCACTGAGAGCACTTTTTGATGGCAGAAAGTGGCACCGTACGTGTTTTTTCGGGTCTAACTCGGGTTGAGCTTCTTGTTGCGGTTAGGGTTATGTTTAGGGTTGTTAGGAAAGAGTAAAGACGCAGAGTCCTGTTGAGTGTGGGGTTGCGTAAAGGCTCCCCCAGGGAGTTCAGGTGTACCCAAAGGCTTCCGCTGAGAGCACTTTTTGATGGCAGAAAGTGGCACCGTACGTGTTTTTTCGGGTCTAACTCGGGTTGAGCTTCTTGTTCCGGTTAGGGTTATGTTTAGGGTTGTTAGGAAAGAGTGAAGACGCAGAGTCCTGTTGAGTGTGGGGTTGCGTAAAGGCTCCCCCAGGGAGTTCAGGTGTACCCAAAGGCTTCCGCTCAGAGCACTTTTGGATGGCAGAAAGTGGCACCGTACGTGTTTTTTCGGGTCTAACTCAGGTTCAGCTTCTTGTTGCGGTTAGGGTTATGTTTAGGGTTGTTAGGAAAGAGTGAAGACGCAGAGTCCTGTTGAGTGTGGGGTTGCGTAAAGGCTCCCCCAGGGAGTTCAGGTGTACCCAAAGGCTTCCGCTGAGAGCACTTTTTGATGGCAGAAAGTGGCACCGTACGTGTTTTTTCGGGTCTAACTCGGGTTCAGCTTCTTGTTGCGGTTAGGGTTATGTTTAGGGTTGTTAGGAAAGAGTGAAGACGCAGAGTCCTGTTGAGTGTGGGGTTGCGTAAAGGCTCCCCCAGGGAGTTCAGGTGTACCCAAAGGCTTCCGCTGAGAGCACTTTTTGATGGCAGAAAGTGGCACCGTACGTGTTTTTTCGGGTCTAACTCGGGTTCAGCTTCTTGTTGCGGTTAGGGTTATGTTTAGGGTTGTTAGGAAAGAGTGAAGACGCAGAGTCCTGTTGAGTGTGGGGTTGCGTAAAGGCTCCCCCAGGGAGTTCAGGTGTACCCAAAGGCTTCCGCTGAGAGCACTTTTTGATGGCAGAAAGTGGCACCGTACGTGTTTTTTCGGGTCTAACTCGGGTTCAGCTTCTTGTTGCGGTTAGGGTTATGTTTAGGGTTGTTAGGAAAGAGTGAAGACGCAGAGTCCTGTTGAGTGTGGGGTTGCGTAAAGGCTCCCCCAGGGAGTTCAGGTGTACCCAAAGGCTTCCGCTGAGAGCACTTTTTGATGGCAGAAAGTGGCACCGTACGTGTTTTTTTGGGTCTAACTCGGGTTCAGCTTCTTGTTCCGGTTAGGGTTATGTTTAGGGTTGTTAGGAAAGAGTGAAGACGCAGAGTCCTGTTGAGTGTGGGGTTGCGTAAAGGCTCCCCCAGGGAGTTCAGGTGTACCCAAAGGCTTCCACTGAGAGCACTTTTTGATGGCAGAAAGTGGCACCGTACGTGTTTTTTCGGGTCTAACTCGGGTTGAGCTTCTTGTTGCGGTTAGGGTTATGTTTAGGGTTGTTAGGAAAGAGTAAAGACGCAGAGTCCTGTTGAGTGTGGGGTTGCGTAAAGGCTCCCCCAGGGAGTTCAGGTGTACCCAAAGGCTTCCGCTGAGAGCACTTTTTGATGGCAGAAAGTGGCACCGTACGTGTTTTTTCGGGTCTAACTCGGGTTGAGCTTCTTGTTGCGGTTAGGGTTATGTTTAGGGTTGTTAGGAAAGAGTGAAGACGCAGAGTCCTGTTGAGTGTGGGGTTGCGTAAAGGCTCCCCCAGGGAGTTCAGGTGTACCCAAAGGCTTCCACTGAGAGCACTTTTTGATGGCAGAAAGTGGCACCGTACGTGTTTTTTCGGGTCTAACTCGGGTTGAGCTTCTTGTTGCGGTTAGGGTTATGTTTAGGGTTGTTAGGAAAGAGTAAAGACGCAGAGTCCTGTTGAGTGTGGGGTTGCGTAAAGGCTCCCCCAGGGAGTTCAGGTGTACCCAAAGGCTTCCGCTGAGAGCACTTTTTGATGGCAGAAAGTGGCACCGTACGTGTTTTTTCGGGTCTAACTCGGGTTCAGCTTCTTGTTGCGGTTAGGGTTATGTTTAGGGTTGTTAGGAAAGAGTGAAGACGCAGAGTCCTGTTGAGTGTGGGGTTGCGTAAAGGCTCCCCCAGGGAGTTCAGGTGTACCCAAAGGCTTCCGCTGAGAGCACTTTTTGATGGCAGAAAGTGGCACCGTACGTGTTTTTTCGGGTCTAACTCGGGTTCAGCTTCTTGTTGCGGTTCGGGTTATGTTTAGGGTTGTTAGGAAAGAGTGAATACGCAGAGTCCTGTTGAGTGTGGGGTTGCGTAAAGGCTCCCCCAGGGAGTTCAGGTGTACCCAAAGGCTTCCGCTGAGAGCACTTTTTGATGGCAGAAAGTGGCACCGTACGTGTTTTTTCGGGTCTAACTCGGGTTGAGCTTCTTGTTGCTGTTAGGGTTATGTTTAGGGTTGTTAGGAAAGAGTAAAGACGCAGAGTCCTGTTGAGTGTGGGGTTGCGTAAAGGCTCCCCCAGGGAGTTCAGGTGTACCCAAAGGCTTCCGCTGAGAGCACTTTTTGATGGCAGAAAGTGGCACCGTACGTGTTTTTTTGGGTCTAACTCGGGTTCAGCTTCTTGTTCCGGTTAGGGTTATGTTTAGGGTTGTTAGGAAAGAGTGAAGACGCAGAGTCCTGTTGAGTGTGGGGTTGCGTAAAGGCTCCCCCAGGGAGTTCAGGTGTACCCAAAGGCTTCCGCTGAGAGCACTTTTTGATGGCAGAAAGTGGCACCGTACGTGTTTTTTCGGGTCTAACTCGGGTTCAGCTTCTTGTTGCGGTTAGGGTTATGTTTAGGGTTGTTAGGAAAGAGTGAAGACGCAGAGTCCTGTTGAGTGTGGGGTTGCGTAAAGGCTCCCCCAGGGAGTTCAGGTGTACCCAAAGGCTTCCGCTGAGAGCACTTTTTGATGGCAGAAAGTGGCACCGTACGTGTTTTTTCGGGTCTAACTCGGGTTGAGCTTCTTGTTGCGGTTAGGGTTATGTTTAGGGTTGTTAGGAAAGAGTGAAGACGCAGAGTCCTGTTGAGTGTGGGGTTGCGTAAAGGCTCCCCCAGGGAATTCAGGTGTACCCAAAGGCTTCCGCTGAGAGCACTTTTTGATGGCAGAAAGTGGCACCGTACGTGTTTTTTCGGGTCTAACTCGGGTTGAGCTTCTTGTTCCGGTTAGGGTTATGTTTAGGGTTGTTAGGAAAGAGTGAAGACGCAGAGTCCTGTTGAGTGTGGGGTTGCGTAAAGGCTCCCCCAGGGAGTTCAGGTGTACCCAAAGGCTTCCGCTGAGAGCACTTTTTGATGGCAGAAAGTGGCACCGTACGTGTTTTTTCGGGTCTAACTCGGGTTGAGCTTCTTGTTGCGGTTAGGGTTATGTTTAGGGTTGTTAGGAAAGAGTGAAGACGCAGAGTCCTGTTGAGTGTGGGGTTGCGTAAAGGCTCCCCCAGGGAGTTCAGGTGTACCCAAAGGCTTCCGCTGAGAGCACTTTTTGATGGCAGAAAGTGGCACCGTACGTGTTTTTTCGGGTCTAACTCGGGTTGAGCTTCTTGTTGCGGTTAGGGTTATGTTTAGGGTTGTTAGGAAAGAGTGAAGACGCAGAGTCCTGTTGAGTGTGGGGTTGTGTAAAGGCTCCCCCAGGGAGTTCAGGTGTACCCAAAGGCTTCCGCTGAGAGCACTTTTTGATGGCAGAAAGTGGCACCGTACGTGTTTTTTCGGGTCTAACTCAGGTTCAGCTTCTTGTTGCGGTTAGGGTTATGTTTAGGGTTGTTAGGAAAGAGTGAAGACGCAGAGTCCTGTTGAGTGTGGGGTTGCGTAAAGGCTCCCCCAGGGAGTTCAGGTGTACCCAAAGGCTTCCGCTGAGAGCACTTTTTGATGGCAGAAAGTGGCACCGTACGTGTGTTTTCGGGTCTAACTCGGGTTCAGCTTCTTGTTCCGGTTAGGGTTATGTTTAGGGTTGTTAGGAAAGAGTGAAGACGCAGAGTCCTGTTGAGTGTGGGGTTGCGTAAAGGCTCCCCCAGGGAGTTCAGGTGTACCCAAAGGCTTCCGCTGAGAGCACTTTTTGATGGCAGAAAGTGGCACCGTACGTGTTTTTTCGGGTCTAACTCGGGTTCAGCTTCTTGTTGCGGTTAGGGTTATGTTTAGGGTTGTTAGGAAAGAGTGAAGACGCAGAGTCCTGTTGAGTGTGGGGTTGCGTAAAGGCTCCCCCAGGGAGTTCAGGTGTACCCAAAGGCTTCCGCTGAGAGCACTTTTTGATGGCAGAAAGTGGCACCGTACGTGTTTTTTCGGGTCTAACTCAGGTTGAGCTTCTTGTTGCGGTTAGGGTTATGTTTAGGGTTGTTAGGAAAGAGTGAAGACGCAGAGTCCTGTTGAGTGTGGGGTTGCGTAAAGGCTCCCCCAGGGAGTTCAGGTGTACCCAAAGGCTTCCGCTGAGAGCACTTTTTGATGGCAGAAAGTGGCACCGTACGTGTTTTTTCGGGTCTAACTCGGGTTGAGCTTCTTGTTGCGGTTAGGCTTATGTTTAGGGTTGTTAGGAAAGAGTGAAGACGCAGAGTCCTGTTGAGTGTGGGGTTGCGTAAAGGCTCCCCCAGGGAGTTCAGGTGTACCCAAAGGCTTCCGCTGAGAGCACTTTTTGATGGCAGAAAGTGGCACCGTACGTGTTTTTTCGGGTCTAACTCGGGTTCAGCTTCTTGTTGCGGTTAGGGTTATGTTTAGGGTTGTTAGGAAAGAGTGAAGACGCAGAGTCCTGTTGAGTGTGGGGTTGCGTAAAGGCTCCCCCAGGGAGTTCAGGTGTACCCAAAGGCTTCCGCTGAGAGCACTTTTTGATGGCAGAAAGTGGCACCGTACGTGTTTTGTCGGGTCTAACTTGGGTTCAGCTTCTTGTTCCAGTTAGGCTTATGTTTAGGGTTGTTAGGAAAGAGTGAAGACGCAGAGTCCTGTTGAGTGTGGGGTTGCGTAAAGGCTCCCCCAGGGAGTTCAGGTGTACCCAAAGGCTTCCGCTGAGAGCACTTTTTGATGGCAGAAAGTGGCACCGTACGTGTTTTTTCGGGTCTAACTCGGGTTGAGCTTCTTGTTGCGGTTAGGGTTATGTTTAGGGTTGTTAGGAAAGAGTGAAGACGCAGAGTCCTGTTGAGTGTGGGGTTGCGTAAAGGCTCCCCCAGGGAGTTCAGGTGTACCCAAAGGCTTCCGCTGAGAGCACTTTTTGATGGCAGAAAGTGGCACCGTACGTGTTTTTTCGGGTCTAACTCGGGTTCAGCTTCTTGTTGCGGTTAGGGTTATGTTTAGGGTTGTTAGGAAAGAGTGAAGACGCAGAGTCCTGTTGAGTGTGGGGTTGCGTAAAGGCTCCCCCAGGGAGTTCAGGTGTACCCAAAGGCTTCCGCTGAGAGCACTTTTTGATGGCAGAAAGTGGCACCGTACGTGTTTTTTCGGGTCTAACTCGGGTTCAGCTTCTTGTTGCGGTTAGGGTTATGTTTAGGGTTGTTAGGAAAGAGTGAAGACGCAGAGTCCTGTTGAGTGTGGGGTTGCGTAAAGGCTCCCCCAGGGAGTTCAGGTGTACCCAAAGGCTTCCGCTGAGAGCACTTTTTGATGGCAGAAAGTGGCACCGTACGTGTTTTTTCGGGTCTAACTCGGGTTCAGCTTCTTGTTGCGGTTAGGGTTATGTTTAGGGTTGTTAGGAAAGAGTGAAGACGCAGAGTCCTGTTGAGTGTGGGGTTGCGTAAAGGCTCCCCCAGGGAGTTCAGGTGTACCCAAAGGCTTCCGCTGAGAGCACTTTTTGATGGCAGAAAGTGGCACCGTACGTGTTTTTTCGGGTCTAACTCAGGTTCAGCTTCTTGTTGCGGTTAGGGTTATGTTTAGGGTTGTTAGGAAAGAGTGAAGACGCAGAGTCCTGTTGAGTGTGGGGTTGTGTAAAGGCTCCCCCAGGGAGTTCAGGTGTACCCAAAGGCTTCCGCTGAGAGCACTTTTGGATGGCAGAAAGTGGCACCGTACGTGTTTTTTCGGGTCTAACTCGGGTTCAGCTTCTTGTTGCGGTTAGGGTTATGTTTAGGGTTGTTAGGAAAGAGTGAAGACGCAGAGTCCTGTTGAGTGTGGGGTTGCGTAAAGGCTCCCCCAGGGAGTTCAGGTGTACCCAAAGGCTTCCGCTGAGAGCACTTTTTGATGGCAGAAAGTGGCACCGTACGTGTTTTTTCGGGTCTAACTCGGGTTCAGCTTCTTGTTGCGGTTAGGGTTATGTTTAGGGTTGTTAGGAAAGAGTGAAGACGCAGAGTCCTGTTGAGTGTGGGGTTGCGTAAAGGCTCCCCCAGGGAGTTCAGGTGTACCCAAAGGCTTCCGCTGAGAGCACTTTTTGATGGCAGAAAGTGGCACCGTACGTGTTTTTTCGGGTCTAACTCGGGTTCAGCTTCTTGTTGCGGTTCGGGTTATGTTTAGGGTTGTTAGGAAAGAGTGAAGACGCAGAGTCCTGTTGAGTGTGGGGTTGCGTAAAGGCTCCCCCAGGGAGTTCAGGTGTACCCAAAGGCTTCCGCTGAGAGCACTTTTTGATGGCAGAAAGTGGCACCGTACGTGTTTTTTCGGGTCTAACTCGGGTTCAGCTTCTTGTTGCGGTTAGGGTTATGTTTAGGATTGTTAGGAAAGAGTGAAGACGCAGAGTCCTGTTGAGTGTGGGGTTGCGTAAAGGCTCCCCCAGGGAGTTCAGGTGTACCCAAAGGCTTCCGCTGAGAGCACTTTTTGATGGCAGAAAGTGGCACCGTACATGTTTTTTCGGGTCTAACTCGGGTTCAGCTTCTTGTTGCGGTTAGGGTTATGTTTAGGGTTGTTAGGAAAGAGTGAAGACGCAGAGTCCTGTTGAGTGTGGGGTTGCGTAAAGGCTCCCCCAGGGAGTTCAGGTGTACCCAAAGGCTTCCACTGAGAGCACTTTTTGATGGCAGAAAGTGGCACCGTACGTGTTTTTTCGGGTCTAACTCGGGTTCAGCTTCTTGTTGCGGTTAGGGTTATGTTTAGGGTTGTTAGGAAAGAGTGAAGACGCAGAGTCCTGTTGAGTGTGGGGTTGCGTAAAGGCTCCCCCAGGGAGTTCAGGTGTACCCAAAGGCTTCCGCTGAGAGCACTTTTTGATGGCAGAAAGTGGCACCGTACGTGTTTTTTCGGGTCAAACTCGGGTTCAGCTTCTTGTTGCGGTTAGGGTTATGTTTAGGGTTGTTAGGAAAGAGTGAAGACGCAGAGTCCTGTTGAGTGTGGAGTTGCGTAAAGGCTCCCCCAGGGAGTTCAGGTGTACCCAAAGGCTTCCGCTGAGAGCACTTTTTGATGGCAGAAAGTGGCACCGTACGTGTTTTTTCGGGTCTAACTCGGGTTGAGCTTCTTGTTGCGGTTAGGGTTATGTTTAGGGTTGTTAGGAAAGAGTGAAGACGCAGAGTCCTGTTGAGTGTGGGGTTGCGTAAAGGCTCCCCCAGGGAGTTCAGGTGTACCCAAAGGCTTCCGCTGAGAGCACTTTTTGATGGCAGAAAGTGGCACCGTACGTGTTTTTTCGGGTCTAACTCGGGTTCAGCTTCTTGTTGCGGTTAGGCTTATGTTTAGGGTTGTTAGGAAAGAGTGAAGACGCAGAGTCCTGTTGAGTGTGGGGTTGCGTAAAGGCTCCCCCAGGGAGTTCAGGTGTACCCAAAGGCTTCCGCTGAGAGCACTTTTTGATGGAAGAAAGTGGCACCGTACGTGTTTTTTCGGGTCTAACTCGGGTTCAGCTTCTTGTTGCGGTTAGGGTTATGTTTAGGGTTGTTAGGAAAGAGTGAAGACGCAGAGTCCTGTTGAGTGTGGGGTTGCGTAAAGGCTCCCCCAGGGAGTTCAGGTGTACCCAAAGGCTTCCGCTCAGAGCACTTTTTGATGGCAGAAAGTGGAACCGTATGTGTTTTTTCGGGTCTAACTCAGGTTCAGCTTCTTGTTGCGGTTAGGGTTATGTTTAGGGTTGTTAGGAAAGAGTGAAGACGCAGAGTCCTGTTGAGTGTGGGGTTGCGTAAAGGCTCCCCCAGGGAGTTCAGGTGTACCCAAAGGCTTCCGCTCAGAGCACTTTTTGATGGCAGAAAGTGGCACCGTACGTGTTTTTTCGGGTCTAACTCGGGTTCAGCTTCTTGTTGCGGTTAGGGTTATGTTTAGGGTTGTTAGGAAAGAGTGAAGACGCAGAGTCCTGTTGAGTGTGGGGTTGCGTAAAGGCTCCCCCAGGGAGTTCAGGTGTACCCAAAGGCTTCCGCTGAGAGCACTTTTTGATGGAAGAAAGTGGCACCGTACGTGTTTTTTCGGGTCTAACTCGGGTTCAGCTTCTTGTTGCGGTTAGGGTTATGTTTAGGGTTGTTAGGAAAGAGTGAAGACGCAGAGTCCTGTTGAGTGTGGGGTTGCGTAAAGGCTCCCCCAGGGAGTTCAGGTGTACCCAAAGGCTTCCGCTCAGAGCACTTTTTGATGGCAGAAAGTGGAACCGTATGTGTTTTTTCGGGTCTAACTCAGGTTCAGCTTCTTGTTGCGGTTAGGGTTATGT
>NW_027663694.1:245000-247500 GCF_964034855.1 Anser brachyrhynchus
TTCAGGTGTACCCAAAGGCTTCCGCTGAGAGCACTTTTTGATGGCAGAAAGTGGCACCGTACGTGTTTTTTCGGGTCTAACTCGGGTTCAGCTTCTTGTTCCGGTTAGGGTTATGTTTAGGGTTGTTAGGAAAGAGTGAAGACGCAGAGTCCTGTTGAGTGTGGGTTTGCGTAAAGGCTCCCCCAGGGAGTTCAGGTGTACCCAAAGGCTTCCGCTGAGAGCACTTTTGGATGGCAGAAAGTGGCACCGTACGTGTTTTTTCGGGTCTAACTCGGGTTGAGCTTCTTGTTGCGGTTAGGGTTATGTTTAGGGTTGTTAGGAAAGAGTGAAGACGCAGAGTCCTGTTGAGTGTGGGGTTGCGTAAAGGCTCCCCCAGGGAGTTCAGGTGTACCCAAAGGCTTCCGCTCAGAGCACTTTTTGATGGCAGAAAGTGGCACCTTACGTGTTTTTTCGGGTCTAACTCGGGTTCAGCTTCTTGTTGCGGTTAGGCTTATGTTTAGGGTTGTTAGGAAAGAGTGAAGACGCAGAGTCCTGTTGAGTGTGGGGTTGCGTAAAGGCTCCCCCAGGGAGTTCAGGTGTACCCAAAGGCTTCCGCTGAGAGCACTTTTTGATGGCAGAAAGTGGCACCGTACGTGTTTTTTCGGGTCTAACTCGGGTTCAGCTTCTTGTTGCGGTTAGGGTTATGTTTAGGGTTGTTAGGAAAGAGTGAAGACGCAGAGTCCTGTTGAGTGTGGGGTTGCGTAAAGGCTTCCCCAGGGAGTTCAGGTGTACCCAAAGGCTTCCGCTGAGAGCACTTTTTGATGGCAGAAAGTGGCACCGTACGTGTTTTTTCGGGTCTAACTCAGGTTCAGCTTCTTGTTGCGGTTAGGGTTATGTTTAGGGTTGTTAGGAAAGAGTGAAGACGCAGAGTCCTGTTGAGTGTGGGGTTGCGTAAAGGCTCCCCCAGGGAGTTCAGGTGTACCCAAAGGCTTCCGCTGAGAGCACTTTTTGATGGCAGAAAGTGGCACCGTACGTGTTTTTTCGGGTCTAACTCGGGTTGAGCTTCTTGTTGCGGTTAGGGTTATGTTTAGGGTTGTTAGGAAAGAGTGAAGACGCAGAGTCCTGTTGAGTGTGGGGTTGCGTAAAGGCTCCCCCAGGGAGTTCAGGTGTACCCAAAGGCTTCCGCTGAGAGCACTTTTTGATGGCAGAAAGTGGCACCGTACGTGTTTTTTTGGGTCTAACTCGGGTTCAGCTTCTTGTTGCGGTTAGGGTTATGTTTAGGGTTGTTAGGAAAGAGTGAAGACGCAGAGTCCTGTTGAGTGTGGGGTTGCGTAAAGGCTCCCCCAGGGAGTTCAGCTGTACCCAAAGGCTTCCGCTCAGAGCACTTTTTGATGGCAGAAAGTGGCACCGTACGTGTTTTTTCGGGTCTAACTCGGGTTGAGCTTCTTGTTCCGGTTAGGGTTATGTTTAGGGTTGTTAGGAAAGAGTGAAGACGCAGAGTCCTGTTGAGTGTGGGGTTGCGTAAAGGCTCCCCCAGGGAGTTCAGGTGTACCCAAAGGCTTCCGCTGAGAGCACTTTTTGATGGCAGAAAGTGGCACCGTACGTGTTTTTTCGGGTCTAACTCGGGTTCAGCTTCTTGTTGCGGTTAGGGTTATGTTTAGGGTTGTTAGGAAAGAGTGAAGACGCAGAGTCCTGTTGAGTGTGGGGTTGCGTAAAGGCTCCCCCAGGGAGTTCAGGTGTACCCAAAGGCTTCCGCTGAGAGCACTTTTTGATGGCAGAAAGTGGCACCGTACGTGTTTTTTCGGGTCTAACTCGGGTTCAGCTTCTTGTTGCGGTTAGGGTTATGTTTAGGGTTGTTAGGAAAGAGTGAAGACGCAGAGTCCTGTTGAGTGTGGGGTTGCGTAAAGGCTCCCCCAGGGAGTTCAGGTGTACCCAAAGGCTTCCGCTGAGAGCACTTTTTGATGGCAGAAAGTGGCACCGTACGTGTTTTTTCGGGTCTAACTCGGGTTCAGCTTCTTGTTCCGGTTAGGGTTATGTTTAGGGTTGTTAGGAAAGAGTGAAGACGCAGAGTCCTGTTGAGTGTGCGGTTGCGTAAAGGCTCCCCCAGGGAGTTCAGGTGTACCCAAAGGCTTCCGCTGAGAGCACTTTTTGATGGCAGAAAGTGGCACCGTACGTGTTTTTTCGGGTCTAACTCGGGTTCAGCTTCTTGTTCCGGTTAGGGTTATGTTTAGGGTTGTTAGGAAAGAGTGAAGACGCAGAGTCCTGTTGAGTGTGGGTTTGCGTAAAGGCTCCCCCAGGGAGTTCAGGTGTACCCAAAGGCTTCCGCTGAGAGCACTTTTGGATGGCAGAAAGTGGCACCGTACGTGTTTTTTCGGGTCTAACTCGGGTTGAGCTTCTTGTTGCGGTTAGGGTTATGTTTAGGGTTGTTAGGAAAGAGTGAAGACGCAGAGTCCTGTTGAGTGTGGGGTTGCGTAAAGGCTCCCCCAGGGAGTTCAGGTGTACCCAAAGGCTTCCGCTCAGA
>NW_027663694.1:252500-260000 GCF_964034855.1 Anser brachyrhynchus
AGGGGTTAGGGCTTAGAGGTTAGGGTTAGGGTTAGGGTTAGGGTTAGGGTTAGGGTTAGGGTTTTGAGACAGGGTTTAGTGTTAGGATTTAAGGTTAGGGTTAGGGTTAGGGTTCAGGGCTTAGGGTTTAAGGTTTAGTGTTTAGGGCTAGAGTTAGGGTTAAGTGTAGGGTTCTGGTTAGGGTTTAGTTGTAGGGGCAGTGTTAGTTTTAGTTTTAGTATTAGGGTTAGAGTTGTTTGGAAATATTGAAGGCGCAGAGTTCTGTTGAGTGTGGGGTTGCGTAAAGGCTCGGGTTTTTTCGGGTCTAACTCGGGTTCAGCTTCTTGTTGCGGTTTGGGTTATGTTTAGGGTTGTTAGGAAAGAGTGAAGACGCAGAGTCCTGTTGAGTGTGGGGTTGCGTAAAGGCTCCCCCAGGGAGTTCAGGTGTACCCAAAGGCTTCTGCTCAGAGCACTTTTTGATGGCAGAAAGTGGCACCGTACGTGTTTTTTCGGGTCTAACTCGGGTTGAGCTTCTTGTTCCGGTTAGGGTTATGTTTAGGGTTGTTAGGAAAGAGTGAAGACGCAGAGTCCTGTTGAGTGTGGGGTTGCGTAAAGGCTCCCCCAGGGAGTTCAGGTGTACCCAAAGGCTTCCGCTGAGAGCACTTTTTGATGGCAGAAAGTGGCACCGTACGTGTTTTTTCGGGTCTAACTCGGGTTCAGCTTCTTGTTGCGGTTAGGGTTATGTTTAGGGTTGTTAGGAAAGAGTGAATACGCAGAGTCCTGTTGAGTGTGGGGTTGCGTAAAGGCTCCCCCAGGGAGTTCAGGTGTACCCAAAGGCTTCCGCTGAGAGCACTTTTTGATGGCAGAAAGTGGCACCGTACGTGTTTTTTCGGGTCTAACTCAGGTTGAGCTTCTTGTTGCGGTTAGGGTTATGTTTAGGGTTGTTAGGAAAGAGTGAAGACGCAGAGTCCTGTTGAGTGTGGGGTTGCGTAAAGGCTCCCCCAGGGAATTCAGGTGTACCCAAAGGCTTCCGCTGAGAGCACTTTTTGATGGCAGAAAGTGGCACCGTACGTGTTTTTTCGGGTCTAACTCGGGTTGAGCTTCTTGTTCCGGTTAGGGTTATGTTTAGGGTTGTTAGGAAAGAGTGAAGACGCAGAGTCCTGTTGAGTGTGGGGTTGCGTAAAGGCTCCCCCAGGGAGTTCAGGTGTACCCAAAGGCTTCCGCTGAGAGCACTTTTTGATGGCAGAAAGTGGCACCGTACGTGTTTTTTCGGGTCTAACTCGGGTTGAGCTTCTTGTTGCGGTTAGGGTTATGTTTAGGGTTGTTAGGAAAGAGTGAAGACGCAGAGTCCTGTTGAGTGTGGGGTTGCGTAAAGGCTCCCCCAGGGAGTTCAGGTGTACCCAAAGGCTTCCGCTGAGAGCACTTTTTGATGGCAGAAAGTGGCACCGTACGTGTTTTTTCGGGTCTAACTCGGGTTGAGCTTCTTGTTGCGGTTAGGGTTATGTTTAGGGTTGTTAGGAAAGAGTGAAGACGCAGAGTCCTGTTGAGTGTGGGGTTGCGTAAAGGCTCCCCCAGGGAGTTCAGGTGTACCCAAAGGCTTCCGCTGAGAGCACTTTTTGATGGCAGAAAGTGGCACCGTACGTGTTTTTTCGGGTCTAACTCAGGTTCAGCTTCTTGTTGCGGTTAGGGTTATGTTTAGGGTTGTTAGGAAAGAGTGAAGACGCAGAGTCCTGTTGAGTGTGGGGTTGCGTAAAGGCTCCCCCAGGGAGTTCAGGTGTACCCAAAGGCTTCCGCTGAGAGCACTTTTTGATGGCAGAAAGTGGCACCGTACGTGTTTTTCGGGTCTAACTCGGGTTCAGCTTCTTGTTGCGGTTAGGGTTATGTTTAGGGTTGTTAGGAAAGAGTGAAGACGCAGAGTCCTGTTGAGTGTGGGGTTGCGTAAAGGCTCCCCCAGGGAGTTCAGGTGTACCCAAAGGCTTCCGCTGAGAGCACTTTTGGATGGCAGAAAGTGGCACCGTACGTGTTTTTTCGGGTCTAACTCGGGTTCAGCTTCTTGTTGCGGTTAGGGTTATGTTTAGGGTTGTTAGGAAAGAGTGAAGACGCAGAGTCCTGTTGAGTGTGGGGTTGCGTAAAGGCTCCCCCAGGGAGTTCAGGTGTACCCAAAGGCTTCCGCTGAGAGCACTTTTGGATGGCAGAAAGTGGCACCGTACGTGTTTTTTCGGGTCTAACTCAGGTTGAGCTTCTTGTTGCGGTTAGGGTTATGTTTAGGGTTGTTAGGAAAGAGTGAAGACGCAGAGTCCTGTTGAGTGTGGGGTTGCGTAAAGGCTCCCCCAGGGAGTTCAGGTGTACCCAAAGGCTTCCGCTGAGAGCACTTTTTGATGGCAGAAAGTGGCACCGTACGTGTTTTTTCGGGTCTAACTCGTGTTGAGCTTCTTGTTCCGGTTAGGGTTATGTTTAGGGTTGTTAGGAAAGAGTGAAGACGCAGAGTCCTGTTGAGTGTGGGGTTGCGTAAAGGCTCCCCCAGGGAGTTCAGGTGTACCCAAAGGCTTCCGCTGAGAGCACTTTTTGATGGCAGAAAGTGGCACCGTACGTGTTTTTTCGGGTCTAACTCGGGTTGAGCTTCTTGTTGCGGTTAGGCTTATGTTTAGGGTTGTTAGGAAAGAGTGAAGACGCAGAGTCCTGTTGAGTGTGGGGTTGCGTAAAGGCTCCCCCAGGGAGTTCAGGTGTACCCAAAGGCTTCCGCTGAGAGCACTTTTTGATGGCAGAAAGTGGCACCGTACGTGTTTTTTCGGGTCTAACTCGGGTTCAGCTTCTTGTTGCGGTTAGGGTTATGTTTAGGGTTGTTAGGAAAGAGTGAAGACGCAGAGTCCTGTTGAGTGTGGGGTTGCGTAAAGGCTCCCCCAGGGAGTTCAGGTGTACCCAAAGGCTTCCGCTGAGAGCACTTTTTGATGGCAGAAAGTGGCACCGTACGTGTTTTTTCGGGTCTAACTTGGGTTCAGCTTCTTGTTCCAGTTAGGCTTATGTTTAGGGTTGTTAGGAAAGAGTGAAGACGCAGAGTCCTGTTGAGTGTGGGGTTGCGTAAAGGCTCCCCCAGGGAGTTCAGGTGTACCCAAAGGCTTCCGCTGAGAGCACTTTTTGATGGCAGAAAGTGGCACCGTACGTGTTTTTTCGGGTCTAACTCGGGTTGAGCTTCTTGTTGCGGTTAGGGTTATGTTTAGGGTTGTTAGGAAAGAGTGAAGACGCAGAGTCCTGTTGAGTGTGGGGTTGCGTAAAGGCTCCCCCAGGGAGTTCAGGTGTACCCAAAGGCTTCCGCTGAGAGCACTTTTTGATGGCAGAAAGTGGCACCGTACGTGTTTTTTCGGGTCTAACTCGGGTTCAGCTTCTTGTTGCGGTTAGGGTTATGTTTAGGGTTGTTAGGAAAGAGTGAAGACGCAGAGTCCTGTTGAGTGTGGGGTTGCGTAAAGGCTCCCCCAGGGAGTTCAGGTGTACCCAAAGGCTTCCGCTGAGAGCACTTTTTGATGGCAGAAAGTGGCACCGTACGTGTTTTTTCGGGTCTAACTCGGGTTCAGCTTCTTGTTGCGGTTAGGGTTATGTTTAGGGTTGTTAGGAAAGAGTGAAGACGCAGAGTCCTGTTGAGTGTGGGGTTGCGTAAAGGCTCCCCCAGGGAGTTCAGGTGTACCCAAAGGCTTCCGCTGAGAGCACTTTTTGATGGCAGAAAGTGGCACCGTACGTGTTTTTTCGGGTCTAACTCGGGTTCAGCTTCTTGTTGCGGTTAGGGTTATGTTTAGGGTTGTTAGGAAAGAGTGAAGACGCAGAGTCCTGTTGAGTGTGGGGTTGCGTAAAGGCTCCCCCAGGGAGTTCAGGTGTACCCAAAGGCTTCCGCTGAGAGCACTTTTTGATGGCAGAAAGTGGCACCGTACGTGTTTTTTCGGGTCTAACTCAGGTTCAGCTTCTTCTTGCGGTTAGGGTTATGTTTAGGGTTGTTAGGAAAGAGTGAAGACGCAGAGTCCTGTTGAGTGTGGGGTTGCGTAAAGGCTCCCCCAGGGAGTTCAGGTGTACCCAAAGGCTTCCGCTGAGAGCACTTTTGGATGGCAGAAAGTGGCACCGTACGTGTTTTTTCGGGTCTAACTCGGGTTCAGCTTCTTGTTGCGGTTAGGGTTATGTTTAGGGTTGTTAGGAAAGAGTGAAGACGCAGAGTCCTGTTGAGTGTGGGGTTGCGTAAAGGCTCCCCCAGGGAGTTCAGGTGTACCCAAAGGCTTCCGCTGAGAGCACTTTTTGATGGCAGAAAGTGGCACCGTACGTGTTTTTTCGGGTCTAACTCGGGTTCAGCTTCTTGTTGCGGTTAGGGTTATGTTTAGGGTTGTTAGGAAAGAGTGAAGACGCAGAGTCCTGTTGAGTGTGGGGTTGCGTAAAGGCTCCCCCAGGGAGTTCAGGTGTACCCAAAGGCTTCCGCTGAGAGCACTTTTTGATGGCAGAAAGTGGCACCGTACGTGTTTTTTCGGGTCTAACTCGGGTTCAGCTTCTTGTTGCGGTTCGGGTTATGTTTAGGGTTGTTAGGAAAGAGTGAAGACGCAGAGTCCTGTTGAGTGTGGGGTTGCGTAAAGGCTCCCCCAGGGAGTTCAGGTGTACCCAAAGGCTTCCGCTGAGAGCACTTTTTGATGGCAGAAAGTGGCACCGTACGTGTTTTTTCGGGTCTAACTCGGGTTCAGCTTCTTGTTGCGGTTAGGGTTATGTTTAGGGTTGTTAGGAAAGAGTGAAGACGCAGAGTCCTGTTGAGTGTGGGGTTGCGTAAAGGCTCCCCCAGGGAGTTCAGGTGTACCCAAAGGCTTCCGCTGAGAGCACTTTTTGATGGCAGAAAGTGGCACCGTACGTGTTTTTTCGGGTCTAACTCGGGTTCAGCTTCTTGTTCCGGTTAGGCTTATGTTTAGGATTGTTAGGAAAGAGTGAAGACGCAGAGTCCTGTTGAGTGTGGGGTTGCGTAAAGGCTCCCCCAGGGAGTTCAGGTGTACCCAAAGGCTTCCACTGAGAGCACTTTTTGATGGCAGAAAGTGGCACCGTACGTGTTTTTTCGGGTCTAACTCGGGTTCAGCTTCTTGTTGCGGTTAGGGTTATGTTTAGGGTTGTTAGGAAAGAGTGAAGACGCAGAGTCCTGTTGAGTGTGGGGTTGCGTAAAGGCTCCCCCAGGGAGTTCAGGTGTACCCAAAGGCTTCCGCTGAGAGCACTTTTTGATGGCAGAAAGTGGCACCGTACGTGTTTTTTCGGGTCAAACTCGGGTTCAGCTTCTTGTTGCGGTTAGGGTTATGTTTAGGGTTGTTAGGAAAGAGTGAAGACGCAGAGTCCTGTTGAGTGTGGAGTTGCGTAAAGGCTCCCCCAGGGAGTTCAGGTGTACCCAAAGGCTTCCGCTGAGAGCACTTTTTGATGGCAGAAAGTGGCACCGTACGTGTTTTTTCGGGTCTAACTCGGGTTCAGCTTCTTGTTGCGGTTAGGGTTATGTTTAGGGTTGTTAGGAAAGAGTGAAGACGCAGAGTCCTGTTGAGTGTGGGGTTGCGTAAAGGCTCCCCCAGGGAGTTCAGGTGTACCCAAAGGCTTCCGCTGAGAGCACTTTTTGATGGCAGAAAGTGGCACCGTACGTGTTTTTTCGGGTCTAACTCGGGTTCAGCTTCTTGTTGCGGTTAGGCTTATGTTTAGGGTTGTTAGGAAAGAGTGAAGACGCAGAGTCCTGTTGAGTGTGGGGTTGCGTAAAGGCTCCCCCAGGGAGTTCAGGTGTACCCAAAGGCTTCCGCTGAGAGCACTTTTTGATGGCAGAAAGTGGCACCGTACGTGTTTTTTCGGGTCAAACTCGGGTTCAGCTTCTTGTTGCGGTTAGGGTTATGTTTAGGGTTGTTAGGAAAGAGTGAAGACGCAGAGTCCTGTTGAGTGTGGAGTTGCGTAAAGGCTCCCCCAGGGAGTTCAGGTGTACCCAAAGGCTTCCGCTGAGAGCACTTTTTGATGGCAGAAAGTGGCACCGTACGTGTTTTTTCGGGTCTAACTCGGGTTCAGCTTCTTGTTGCGGTTAGGGTTATGTTTAGGGTTGTTAGGAAAGAGTGAAGACGCAGAGTCCTGTTGAGTGTGGGGTTGCGTAAAGGCTCCCCCAGGGAGTTCAGGTGTACCCAAAGGCTTCCGCTGAGAGCACTTTTTGATGGCAGAAAGTGGCACCGTACGTGTTTTTTCGGGTCTAACTCGGGTTCAGCTTCTTGTTGCGGTTAGGCTTATGTTTAGGGTTGTTAGGAAAGAGTGAAGACGCAGAGTCCTGTTGAGTGTGGGGTTGCGTAAAGGCTCCCCCAGGGAATTCAGGTGTACCCAAAGGCTTCCGCTGAGAGCACTTTTTGATGGCAGAAAGTGGCACCGTACGTGTTTTTTCGGGTCTAACTCGGGTTGAGCTTCTTGTTCCGGTTAGGGTTATGTTTAGGGTTGTTAGGAAAGAGTGAAGACGCAGAGTCCTGTTGAGTGTGGGGTTGCGTAAAGGCTCCCCCAGGGAGTTCAGGTGTACCCAAAGGCTTCCGCTGAGAGCACTTTTTGATGGCAGAAAGTGGCACCGTACGTGTTTTTTCGGGTCTAACTCGGGTTGAGCTTCTTGTTCCGGTTAGGGTTATGTTTAGGGTTGTTAGGAAAGAGTGAAGACGCAGAGTCCTGTTGAGTGTGGGGTTGCGTAAAGGCTCCCCCAGGGAGTTCAGGTGTACCCAAAGGCTTCCGCTGAGAGCACTTTTTGATGGCAGAAAGTGGCACCGTACGTGTTTTTTCGGGTCTAACTCGGGTTCAGCTTCTTGTTGCGGTTAGGGTTATGTTTAGGGTTGTTAGGAAAGAGTGAAGACACAGAGTCCTGTTGAGTGTGGGGTTGCGTAAAGGCTCCCCCAGGGAGTTCAGGTGTACCCAAAGGCTTCCGCTGAGAGCACTTTTGGATGGCAGAAAGTGGCACCGTACGTGTTTTTTCGGGTCTAACTCGGGTTCAGCTTCTTGTTGCGGTTAGGGTTATGTTTAGGGTTGTTAGGAAAGAGTGAAGACGCAGAGTCCTGTTGAGTGTGCGGTTGCGTAAAGGCTCCCCCAGGGAGTTCAGGTGTACCCAAAGGCTTCCGCTGAGAGCACTTTTTGATGGAAGAAAGTGGCACCGTACGTGTTTTTTCGGGTCTAACTCGGGTTCAGCTTCTTGTTGCGGTTAGGGTTATGTTTAGGGTTGTTAGGAAAGAGTGAAGACGCAGAGTCCTGTTGAGTGTGGGGTTGCGTAAAGGCTCCCCCAGGGAGTTCAGGTGTACCCAAAGGCTTCCGCTCAGAGCACTTTTTGATGGCAGAAAGTGGAACCGTATGTGTTTTTTCGGGTCTAACTCAGGTTCAGCTTCTTGTTGCGGTTAGGGTTATGTTTAGGGTTGTTAGGAAAGAGTGAAGACGCAGAGTCCTGTTGAGTGTGGGGTTGCGTAAAGGCTCCCCCAGGGAGTTCAGGTGTACCCAAAGGCTTCCGCTGAGAGCACTTTTTGATGGCAGAAAGTG
>NW_027663694.1:265000-267500 GCF_964034855.1 Anser brachyrhynchus
TGGATTAGGGTTACGGTTAGGTCTAGGGCTAAGGTTCAGGCTAGGGTTAGGGTTTAGGGTTAAGGTTAGGGTTACGTTTAGGGTTTAGGGTTGAGGGTTAAGGATTAGGGATAGGGCTAGGGTTAGGGTTAGTGTTTAGGTTCGGGTTAGGGTTTAGGGTTTAGGGTTTGGGTTAGGGATAGGGTTAGGGTTAGGGTTACGGTTATTGTTACGGTTAGAGGTTAGGGGTTAGGGCTTAGAGGTTAGGGTTAGGGTTAGGGTTAGGGTTAGGGTTAGGGTTAGGGTTAGGGTTTTGAGACAGGGTTTAGTGTTAGGATTTAAGGTTAGGGTTAGGGTTAGGGTTCAGGGCTTAGGGTTTAAGGTTTAGTGTTTAGGGCTAGAGTTAGGGTTAGGTGTAGGGTTCTGGTTAGGGTTTAGTTGTAGGGGCAGTGTTAGTTTTAGTGTTAGTATTAGGGTTAGAGTTGTTTGGAAATATTGAAGGCGCAGAGTTCTGTTGAGTGTGGGGTTGCGTAAAGGCTCCCCCAGGGAGTTCAGGTGTACCCAAAGGCTTCCGCTGAGAGCACTTTTGGATGGCAGAAAGTGGCACCGTACGTGTTTTTTCGGGTCTAACTCGGGTTGAGCTTCTTGTTGCGGTTAGGGTTATGTTTAGGGTTGTTAGGAAAGAGTGAAGACGCAGAGTCCTGTTGAGTGTGGGGTTGCGTAAAGGCTCCCCCAGCGAGTTCAGGTGTACCCAAAGGCTTCCGCTGAGAGCACTTTTGGATGGCAGAAAGTGGCACCGTACGTGTTTTTTCGGGTCTAACCAGGGTTGAGCTTCTTGTTGCGGTTAGGGTTATGTTTAGGGTTGTTAGGAAAGAGTGAAGACGCAGAGTCCTGTTGAGTGTGGGGTTGCGTAAAGGCTCCCCCAGGGAGTTCAGGTGTACCCAAAGGCTTCCGCTGAGAGCACTTTTTGATGGCAGAAAGTGGCACCGTACGTGTTTTTTCGGGTCTAACTCGGGTTGAGCTTCTTGTTGCGGTTAGGGTTATGTTTAGGGTTGTTAGGAAAGAGTGAAGACGCAGAGTCCTGTTGAGTGTGGGGTTGCGTAAAGGCTCCCCCAGGGAGTTCAGGTGTACCCAAAGGCTTCCGCTCAGAGCACTTTTGGATGGCAGAAAGTGGCACCGTACGTGTTTTTTCGGGTCTAACTCGGGTTGAGCTTCTTGTTGCGGTTAGGGTTATGTTTAGGGTTGTTAGGAAAGAGTGAAGACGCAGAGTCCTGTTGAGTGTGGGGTTGCGTAAAGGCTTCCCCAGGGAGTTCAGGTGTACCCAAAGGCTTCCGCTGAGAGCACTTTTTGATGGCAGAAAGTGGCACCGTACGTGTTTTTTCGGGTCTAACTCAGGTTCAGCTTCTTGTTGCGGTTAGGGTTATGTTTAGGGTTGTTAGGAAAGAGTGAAGACGCAGAGTCCTGTTGAGTGTGGGGTTGCGTAAAGGCTCCCCCAGGGAGTTCAGGTGTACCCAAAGGCTTCCGCTGAGAGCACTTTTTGATGGCAGAAAGTGGCACCGTACGTGTTTTTTCGGGTCTAACTCGGGTTGAGCTTCTTGTTGCGGTTAGGGTTATGTTTAGGGTTGTTAGGAAAGAGTGAAGACGCAGAGTCCTGTTGAGTGTGGGGTTGCGTAAAGGCTCCCCCAGGGAGTTCAGGTGTACCCAAAGGCTTCCGCTGAGAGCACTTTTTGATGGCAGAAAGTGGCACCGTACGTGTTTTTTTGGGTCTAACTCGGGTTCAGCTTCTTGTTGCGGTTAGGGTTATGTTTAGGGTTGTTAGGAAAGAGTGAAGACGCAGAGTCCTGTTGAGTGTGGGGTTGCGTAAAGGCTCCCCCAGGGAGTTCAGCTGTACCCAAAGGCTTCCGCTCAGAGCACTTTTTGATGGCAGAAAGTGGCACCGTACGTGTTTTTTCGGGTCTAACTCGGGTTGAGCTTCTTGTTCCGGTTAGGGTTATGTTTAGGGTTGTTAGGAAAGAGTGAAGACGCAGAGTCCTGTTGAGTGTGGGGTTGCGTAAAGGCTCCCCCAGGGAGTTCAGGTGTACCCAAAGGCTTCCGCTGAGAGCACTTTTTGATGGCAGAAAGTGGCACCGTACGTGTTTTTTCGGGTCTAACTCGGGTTCAGCTTCTTGTTCCGGTTAGGGTTATGTTTAGGGTTGTTAGGAAAGAGTGAAGACGCAGAGTCCTGTTGAGTGTGCGGTTGCGTAAAGGCTCCCCCAGGGAGTTCAGGTGTACCCAAAGGCTTCCGCTGAGAGCACTTTTTGATGGCAGAAAGTGGCACCGTACGTGTTTTTTCGGGTCTAACTCGGGTTCAGCTTCTTGTTGCGGTTAGGGTTATGTTTAGGGTTGTTAGGAAAGAGTGAAGACGCAGAGTCCTGTTGAGTGTGGGTTTGCGTAAAGGCTCCCCCAGGGAGTTCAGGTGTACCCAAAGGCTTCCGCTGAGAGCACTTTTGGATGGCAGAAAGTGGCACCGTACGTGTTTTTT
>NW_027663694.1:272500-308000 GCF_964034855.1 Anser brachyrhynchus
AGCGCTAGGGTTAGAGTTAGGGTTAGGGCTAGGTTTAGGGTTTGGATTAGGGTTACGGTTAGGTCTAGGGCTAAGGTTCAGGCTAGGGTTAGGGTTTAGGGTTAAGGTTAGGGTTACGTTTAGGGTTTAGGGTTTAGGGTTAAGGATTAGGGATAGGGCTAGGGTTAGGGTTAGTGTTTAGGTTCGGGTTAGGGTTAGGGTTTAGGGTTTAGGGTTTGGGTTAGGGATAGGGTTAGGGTTAGGGTTACGGTTATGGTTACGGTTAGAGGTTAGGGGTTAGGGCTTAGAGGTTAGGGTTAGGGTTAGGGTTAGGGTTAGGGTTAGGGTTAGGGTTAGGGTTAGGGTTAGGGTTTTGAGTCAGGGTTTAGTGTTAGGATTTAAGGTTAGGGTTAGGGTTAGGGTTCAGGGCTTAGGGTTTAAGGTTTAGTGTTTAGGGCTAGAGTTAGGGTTAGGTGTAGGGTTCTGGTTAGGGTTTAGTTGTAGGGGCAGTGTTAGTTTTAGTGTTAGTTTTAGGGTTAGAGTTGTTTGGAAATATTGAAGGCGCAGAGTTCTGTTGAGTGTGGGGTTGCGTAAAGGCTCGGGTTTTTTCGGGTCTAACTCGGGTTCAGCTTCTTGTTGCGGTTTGGGTTATGTTTAGGGTTGTTAGGAAAGAGTGAAGACGCAGAGTCCTGTTGAGTGTGGGGTTGCGTAAAGGCTCCCCCAGGGAGTTCAGGTGTACCCAAAGGCTTCTGCTCAGAGCACTTTTTGATGGCAGAAAGTGGCACCGTACGTGTTTTTTCGGGTCTAACTCGGGTTGAGCTTCTTGTTCCGGTTAGGCTTATTTTTAGGGTTGTTAGGAAAGAGTGAAGACGCAGAGTCCTGTTGAGTGTGGGGTTGCGTAAAGGCTCCCCCAGGGAGTTCAGGTGTACCCAAAGGCTTCCGCTGAGAGCACTTTTGGATGGCAGAAAGTGGCACCGTACGTGTTTTTTCGGGTCTAACCAGGGTTCAGCTTCTTGTTCCGGTTAGGGTTATGTTTAGGGTTGTTAGGAAAGAGTGAAGACGCAGAGTCCTGTTGAGTGTGGGGTTGCGTAAAGGCTCCCCCAGGGAGTTCAGGTGTACCCAAAGGCTTCCGCTGAGAGCACTTTTTGATGGCAGAAAGTGGCACCGTACGTGTTTTTTCGGGTCTAACTCGGGTTGAGCTTCTTGTTGCGGTTAGGGTTATGTTTAGGGTTGTTAGGAAAGAGTGAAGACGCAGAGTCCTGTTGAGTGTGGGGTTGCGTAAAGGCTCCCCCAGGGAGTTCAGGTGTACCCAAAGGCTTCCGCTCAGAGCACTTTTGGATGGCAGAAAGTGGCACCGTACGTGTTTTTTCGGGTCTAACTCGGGTTCAGCTTCTTGTTGCGGTTAGGGTTATGTTTAGGGTTGTTAGGAAAGAGTGAAGACGCAGAGTCCTGTTGAGTGTGGGGTTGCGTAAAGGCTCCCCCAGGGAGTTCAGCTGTACCCAAAGGCTTCCGCTCAGAGCACTTTTGGATGGCAGAAAGTGGCACCGTACGTGTTTTTTCGGGTCTAACTCGGGTTGAGCTTCTTGTTCCGGTTAGGGTTATGTTTAGGGTTGTTAGGAAAGAGTGAAGACGCAGAGTCCTGTTGAGTGTGGGGTTGCGTAAAGGCTCCCCCAGGGAGTTCAGGTGTACCCAAAGGCTTCCGCTGAGAGCACTTTTGGATGGCAGAAAGTGGCACCGTACGTGTTTTTTCGGGTCAAACTCAGGTTCAGCTTCTTGTTGCGGTTAGGGTTATGTTTAGGGTTGTTAGGAAAGAGTGAAGACGCAGAGTCCTGTTGAGTGTGGGGTTGCGTAAAGGCTCCCCCAGGGAGTTCAGGTGTACCCAAAGGCTTCCGCTGAGAGCACTTTTTGATGGCAGAAAATGGCACCGTACGTGTTTTTTCGGGTCTAACTCGGGTTCAGCTTCTTGTTGCGGTTAGGGTTATGTTTAGGGTTGTTAGGAAAGAGTGAAGACGCAGAGTCCTGTTGAGTGTGGGGTTGCGTAAAGGCTCCCCCAGGGAGTTCAGGTGTACCCAAAGGCTTCCGCTGAGAGCACTTTTTGATGGCAGAAAGTGGCACCGTACGTGTTTTTTCGGGTCTAACTCGGGTTCAGCTTCTTGTTCCGGTTAGGGTTATGTTTAGGGTTGTTAGGAAAGAGTGAAGACGCAGAGTCCTGTTGAGTGTGCGGTTGCGTAAAGGCTCCCCCAGGGAGTTCAGGTGTACCCAAAGGCTTCCGCTGAGAGCACTTTTGGATGGCAGAAAGTGGCACCGTACGTGTTTTTTCGGGTCAAACTCAGGTTCAGCTTCTTGTTGCGGTTAGGGTTATGTTTAGGGTTGTTAGGAAAGAGTGAAGACGCAGAGTCCTGTTGAGTGTGGGGTTGCGTAAAGGCTCCCCCAGGGAGTTCAGGTGTACCCAAAGGCTTCCGCTGAGAGCACTTTTTGATGGCAAAAAATGGCACCGTACGTGTTTTTTCGGGTCTAACTCGGGTTCAGCTTCTTGTTGCGGTTAGGGTTATGTTTAGGGTTGTTAGGAAAGAGTGAAGACGCAGAGTCCTGTTGAGTGTGGGGTTGCGTAAAGGCTCCCCCAGGGAGTTCAGGTGTACCCAAAGGCTTCCGCTGAGAGCACTTTTTGATGGCAGAAAGTGGCACCGTACGTGTTTTTTCGGGTCTAACTCGGGTTCAGCTTCTTGTTCCGGTTAGGGTTATGTTTAGGGTTGTTAGGAAAGAGTGAAGACGCAGAGTCCTGTTGAGTGTGGGGTTGCGTAAAGGCTCCCCCAGGGAGTTCAGGTGTACCCAAAGGCTTCCGCTGAGAGCACTTTTTGATGGCAGAAAGTGGCACCGTACGTGTTTTTTCGGGTCTAACTCGGGTTCAGCTTCTTGTTCCGGTTAGGGTTATGTTTAGGGTTGTTAGGAAAGAGTGAAGACGCAGAGTCCTGTTGAGTGTGCGGTTGCGTAAAGGCTCCCCCAGGGAGTTCAGGTGTACCCAAAGGCTTCCGCTGAGAGCACTTTTGGATGGCAGAAAGTGGCACCGTACGTGTTTTTTCGGGTCTAACTCGGGTTGAGCTTCTTGTTCCGGTTAGGCTTATTTTTAGGGTTGTTAGGAAAGAGTGAAGACGCAGAGTCCTGTTGAGTGTGGGGTTGCGTAAAGGCTCCCCCAGGGAGTTCAGGTGTACCCAAAGGCTTCCGCTGAGAGCACTTTTGGATGGCAGAAAGTGGCACCGTACGTGTTTTTTCGGGTCTAACCAGGGTTCAGCTTCTTGTTCCGGTTAGGGTTATGTTTAGGGTTGTTAGGAAAGAGTGAAGACGCAGAGTCCTGTTGAGTGTGGGGTTGCGTAAAGGCTCCCCCAGGGAGTTCAGGTGTACCCAAAGGCTTCCGCTGAGAGCACTTTTTGATGGCAGAAAGTGGCACCGTACGTGTTTTTTCGGGTCTAACTCGGGTTGAGCTTCTTGTTGCGGTTAGGGTTATGTTTAGGGTTGTTAGGAAAGAGTGAAGACGCAGAGTCCTGTTGAGTGTGGGGTTGCGTAAAGGCTCCCCCAGGGAGTTCAGGTGTACCCAAAGGCTTCCGCTCAGAGCACTTTTGGATGGCAGAAAGTGGCACCGTACGTGTTTTTTCGGGTCTAACTCGGGTTCAGCTTCTTGTTGCGGTTAGGGTTATGTTTAGGGTTGTTAGGAAAGAGTGAAGACGCAGAGTCCTGTTGAGTGTGGGGTTGCGTAAAGGCTCCCCCAGGGAGTTCAGCTGTACCCAAAGGCTTCCGCTCAGAGCACTTTTGGATGGCAGAAAGTGGCACCGTACGTGTTTTTTCGGGTCTAACTCGGGTTGAGCTTCTTGTTCCGGTTAGGGTTATGTTTAGGGTTGTTAGGAAAGAGTGAAGACGCAGAGTCCTGTTGAGTGTGGGGTTGCGTAAAGGCTCCCCCAGGGAGTTCAGGTGTACCCAAAGGCTTCCGCTGAGAGCACTTTTGGATGGCAGAAAGTGGCACCGTACGTGTTTTTTCGGGTCAAACTCAGGTTCAGCTTCTTGTTGCGGTTAGGGTTATGTTTAGGGTTGTTAGGAAAGAGTGAAGACGCAGAGTCCTGTTGAGTGTGGGGTTGCGTAAAGGCTCCCCCAGGGAGTTCAGGTGTACCCAAAGGCTTCCGCTGAGAGCACTTTTTGATGGCAGAAAATGGCACCGTACGTGTTTTTTCGGGTCTAACTCGGGTTCAGCTTCTTGTTGCGGTTAGGGTTATGTTTAGGGTTGTTAGGAAAGAGTGAAGACGCAGAGTCCTGTTGAGTGTGGGGTTGCGTAAAGGCTCCCCCAGGGAGTTCAGGTGTACCCAAAGGCTTCCGCTGAGAGCACTTTTTGATGGCAGAAAGTGGCACCGTACGTGTTTTTTCGGGTCTAACTCGGGTTCAGCTTCTTGTTCCGGTTAGGGTTATGTTTAGGGTTGTTAGGAAAGAGTGAAGACGCAGAGTCCTGTTGAGTGTGGGGTTGCGTAAAGGCTCCCCCAGGGAGTTCAGGTGTACCCAAAGGCTTCCGCTGAGAGCACTTTTTGATGGCAGAAAGTGGCACCGTACGTGTTTTTTCGGGTCTAACTCGGGTTCAGCTTCTTGTTCCGGTTAGGGTTATGTTTAGGGTTGTTAGGAAAGAGTGAAGACGCAGAGTCCTGTTGAGTGTGCGGTTGCGTAAAGGCTCCCCCAGGGAGTTCAGGTGTACCCAAAGGCTTCCGCTGAGAGCACTTTTGGATGGCAGAAAGTGGCACCGTACGTGTTTTTTCGGGTCAAACTCAGGTTCAGCTTCTTGTTGCGGTTAGGGTTATGTTTAGGGTTGTTAGGAAAGAGTGAAGACGCAGAGTCCTGTTGAGTGTGGGGTTGCGTAAAGGCTCCCCCAGGGAGTTCAGGTGTACCCAAAGGCTTCCGCTGAGAGCACTTTTTGATGGCAAAAAATGGCACCGTACGTGTTTTTTCGGGTCTAACTCGGGTTCAGCTTCTTGTTGCGGTTAGGGTTATGTTTAGGGTTGTTAGGAAAGAGTGAAGACGCAGAGTCCTGTTGAGTGTGGGGTTGCGTAAAGGCTCCCCCAGGGAGTTCAGGTGTACCCAAAGGCTTCCGCTGAGAGCACTTTTTGATGGCAGAAAGTGGCACCGTACGTGTTTTTTCGGGTCTAACTCGGGTTCAGCTTCTTGTTCCGGTTAGGGTTATGTTTAGGGTTGTTAGGAAAGAGTGAAGACGCAGAGTCCTGTTGAGTGTGGGGTTGCGTAAAGGCTCCCCCAGGGAGTTCAGGTGTACCCAAAGGCTTCCGCTGAGAGCACTTTTTGATGGCAGAAAGTGGCACCGTACGTGTTTTTTCGGGTCTAACTCGGGTTCAGCTTCTTGTTCCGGTTAGGGTTATGTTTAGGGTTGTTAGGAAAGAGTGAAGACGCAGAGTCCTGTTGAGTGTGCGGTTGCGTAAAGGCTCCCCCAGGGAGTTCAGGTGTACCCAAAGGCTTCCGCTGAGAGCACTTTTGGATGGCAGAAAGTGGCACCGTACGTGTTTTTTCGGGTCTAACTCGGGTTCAGCTTCTTGTTCCGGTTAGGCTTATTTTTAGGGTTGTTAGGAAAGAGTGAAGACGCAGAGTCCTGTTGAGTGTGGGGTTGCGTAAAGGCTCCCCCAGGGAGTTCAGGTGTACCCAAAGGCTTCCGCTGAGAGCACTTTTGGATGGCAGAAAGTGGCACCGTACGTGTTTTTTCGGGTCTAACCAGGGTTCAGCTTCTTGTTCCGGTTAGGGTTATGTTTAGGGTTGTTAGGAAAGAGTGAAGACGCAGAGTCCTGTTGAGTGTGGGGTTGCGTAAAGGCTCCCCCAGGGAGTTCAGGTGTACCCAAAGGCTTCCGCTGAGAGCACTTTTTGATGGCAGAAAGTGGCACCGTACGTGTTTTTTCGGGTCTAACTCGGGTTGAGCTTCTTGTTGCGGTTAGGGTTATGTTTAGGGTTGTTAGGAAAGAGTGAAGACGCAGAGTCCTGTTGAGTGTGGGGTTGCGTAAAGGCTCCCCCAGGGAGTTCAGGTGTACCCAAAGGCTTCCGCTGAGAGCACTTTTTGATGGCAGAAAGTGGCACCGTACGTGTTTTTTCGGGTCTAACTCGGGTTCAGCTTCTTGTTGCGGTTAGGCTTATGTTTAGGGTTGTTAGGAAAGAGTGAAGACGCAGAGTCCTGTTGAGTGTGGGGTTGCGTAAAGGCTCCCCCAGGGAGTTCAGGTGTACCCAAAGGCTTCCGCTGAGAGCACTTTTTGATGGCAGAAAGTGGCACCGTACGTGTTTTTTCGGGTCTAACTCGGGTTCAGCTTCTTGTTGCGGTTAGGCTTATGTTTAGGGTTGTTAGGAAAGAGTGAAGACGCAGAGTCCTGTTGAGTGTGGGGTTGCGTAAAGGCTCCCCCAGGGAGTTCAGGTGTACCCAAAGGCTTCCGCTGAGAGCACTTTTTGATGGCAGAAAGTGGCACCGTACGTGTTTTTTCGGGTCTAACTCGGGTTCAGCTTCTTGTTGCGGTTAGGGTTATGTTTAGGGTTGTTAGGAAAGAGTGAAGACGCAGAGTCCTGTTGAGTGTGGGGTTGCGTAAAGGCTCCCCCAGGGAGTTCAGGTGTACCCAAAGGCTTCCGCTGAGAGCACTTTTTGATGGCAGAAAGTGGCACCGTACGTGTTTTTTCGGGTCTAACTCGGGTTGAGCTTCTTGTTCCGGTTAGGGTTATGTTTAGGGTTGTTAGGAAAGAGTGAAGACGCAGAGTCCTGTTGAGTGTGCGGTTGCGTAAAGGCTCCCCCAGGGAGTTCAGGTGTACCCAAAGGCTTCCGCTGAGAGCACTTTTGGATGGCAGAAAGTGGCACCGTACGTGTTTTTTCGGGTCTAACTCGGGTTGAGCTTCTTGTTGCGGTTAGGCTTATGTTTAGGGTTTTTAGGAAAGAGTGAAGACGCAGAGTCCTGTTGAGTGTGGGGTTGCGTAAAGGCTCCCCCAGGGAGTTCAGGTGTACCCAAAGGCTTCCGCTGAGAGCACTTTTTGATGGCAGAAAGTGGCACCGTACGTGTTTTTTCGGGTCTAACTCGGGTTCAGCTTCTTGTTGCGGTTAGGGTTATGTTTAGGGTTGTTAGGAAAGAGTGAAGACGCAGAGTCCTGTTGAGTGTGGGGTTGCGTAAAGGCTTCCCCAGGCAGTTCAGGTGTACCCAAAGGCTTCCGCTGAGAGCACTTTTTGATGGCAGAAAGTGGCACCGTACGTGTTTTTTCGGGTCTAACTCGGGTTGAGCTCCTTGTTGCGGTTAGGGTTATGTTTAGGGTTGTTAGGAAAGAGTGAAGACGCAGAGTCCTGTTGAGTGTGGGGTTGCGTAAGGGCTCCCCCAGGGAGTTCAGGTGTACCCAAAGGCTTCCGCTGAGAGCACTTTTTGATGGCAGAAAGTGGCACCGTACGTGTTTTTTCGGGTCTAACTCGGGTTCAGCTTCTTGTTGCGGTTAGGGTTATGTTTAGGGTTGTTAGGAAAGAGTGAAGACGCAGAGTCCTGTTGAGTGTGGGGTTGCGTAAAGGCTCCCCCAGGGAGTTCAGGTGTACCCAAAGGCTTCCGCTGAGAGCACTTTTTGATGGCAGAAAGTGGCACCGTACGTGTTTTTTCGGGTCTAACTCGGGTTCAGCTTCTTGTTGCGGTTAGGGTTATGTTTAGGGTTGTTAGGAAAGAGTGAAGACGCAGAGTCCTGTTGAGTGTGGGGTTGCGTAAAGGCTCCCCCAGGGAGTTCAGGTGTACCCAAAGGCTTCCGCTGAGAGCACTTTTTGATGGCAGAAAGTGGCACCGTACGTGTTTTTTCGGGTCTAACTCGGGTTCAGCTTCTTGTTGCGGTTAGGGTTATGTTTAGGGTTGTTAGGAAAGAGTGAAGACGCAGAGTCCTGTTGAGTGTGGGGTTGCGTAAAGGCTCCCCCAGGGAGTTCAGGTGTACCCAAAGGCTTCCGCTGAGAGCACTTTTGGATGGCAGAAAGTGGCACCGTACGTGTTTTTTCGGGTCTAACTCGGGTTCAGCTTCTTGTTGCGGTTAGGCTTATGTTTAGGGTTGTTAGGAAAGAGTGAAGACGCAGAGTCCTGTTGAGTGTGGGGTTGCGTAAAGGCTCCCCCAGGGAGTTCAGGTGTACCCAAAGGCTTCCGCTGAGAGCACTTTTTGATGGCAGAAAGTGGCACCGTACGTGTTTTTTCGGGTCAAACTCGGGTTCAGCTTCTTGTTGCGGTTAGGCTTATGTTTAGGGTTGTTAGGAAAGAGTGAAGACGCAGAGTCCTGTTGAGTGTGGGGTTGCGTAAAGGCTCCCCCAGGGAGTTCAGGTGTACCCAAAGGCTTCCGCTGAGAGCACTTTTTGATGGCAGAGAGTGGCACCGTACGTGTTTTTTCGGGTCTAACTCGGGTTCAGCTTCTTGTTGCGGTTAGGGTTATGTTTAGGGTTGTTAGGAAAGAGTGAAGACGCAGAGTCCTGTTGAGTGTGGGGTTGCGTAAAGGCTCCCCCAGGGAGTTCAGGTGTACCCAAAGGCTTCCGCTGAGAGCACTTTTTGATGGCAGAAAGTGGCACCGTACGTGTTTTTTCGGGTCTAACTCAGGTTCAGCTTCTTGTTGCGGTTAGGGTTATGTTTAGGGTTGTTAGGAAAGAGTGAAGACGCAGAGTCCTGTTGAGTGTGGGGTTGCGTAAAGGCTCCCCCAGGGAGTTCAGGTGTACCCAAAGGCTTCCGCTGAGAGCACTTTTTGATGGCAGAAAGTGGCACCGTACGTGTTTTTTTGGGTCTAACTCGGGTTCAGCTTCTTGTTGCGGTTAGGGTTATGTTTAGGGTTGTTAGGAAAGAGTGAAGACGCAGAGTCCTGTTGAGTGTGGGGTTGCGTAAAGGCTCCCCCAGGGAGTTCAGGTGTACCCAAAGGCTTCCGCTCAGAGCACTTTTTGATGGCAGAAAGTGGCACCGTACGTGTTTTTTCGGGTCTAACTCGGGTTGAGCTTCTTGTTCCGGTTAGGGTTATGTTTAGGGTTGTTAGGAAAGAGTGAAGACGCAGAGTCCTGTTGAGTGTGGGGTTGCGTAAAGGCTCCCCCAGGGAGTTCAGGTGTACCCAAAGGCTTCCGCTGAGAGCACTTTTGGATGGCAGAAAGTGGCACCGTACGTGTTTTTTCGGGTCAAACTCGGGTTCAGCTTCTTGTTGCGGTTAGGGTTATGTTTAGGGTTGTTAGGAAAGAGTGAAGACGCAGAGTCCTGTTGAGTGTGGGGTTGCGTAAAGGCTCCCCCAGGGAGTTCAGGTGTACCCAAAGGCTTCCGCTGAGAGCACTTTTTGATGGCAGAAAGTGGCACCGTACGTGTTTTTTCGGGTCTAACTCGGGTTCAGCTTCTTGTTGCGGTTAGGGTTATGTTTAGGGTTGTTAGGAAAGAGTGAAGACGCAGAGTCCTGTTGAGTGTGGGGTTGCGTAAAGGCTCCCCCAGGGAGTTCAGGTGTACCCAAAGGCTTCCGCTGAGAGCACTTTTTGATGGCAGAAAGTGGCACCGTACGTGTTTTTTCGGGTCTAACTCGGGTTGAGCTTCTTGTTCCGGTTAGGGTTATGTTTAGGGTTGTTAGGAAAGAGTGAAGACGCAGAGTCCTGTTGAGTGTGGGGTTGCGTAAAGGCTCCCCCAGGGAGTTCAGGTGTACCCAAAGGCTTCCGCTGAGAGCACTTTTGGATGGCAGAAAGTGGCACCGTACGTGTTTTTTCGGGTCAAACTCGGGTTCAGCTTCTTGTTGCGGTTAGGGTTATGTTTAGGGTTGTTAGGAAAGAGTGAAGACGCAGAGTCCTGTTGAGTGTGGGGTTGCGTAAAGGCTCCCCCAGGGAGTTCAGGTGTACCCAAAGGCTTCCGCTGAGAGCACTTTTTGATGGCAGAAAGTGGCACCGTACGTGTTTTTTCGGGTCTAACTCGGGTTCAGCTTCTTGTTGCGGTTAGGGTTATGTTTAGGGTTGTTAGGAAAGAGTGAAGACGCAGAGTCCTGTTGAGTGTGGGGTTGCGTAAAGGCTCCCCCAGGGAGTTCAGGTGTACCCAAAGGCTTCCGCTCAGAGCACTTTTTGATGGCAGAAAGTGGCACCGTACGTGTTTTTTCGGGTCTAACTCGGGTTGAGCTTCTTGTTGCGGTTAGGGTTATGTTTAGGGTTGTTAGGAAAGAGTGAAGACGCAGAGTCCTGTTAAGTGTGGGGTTGCGTAAAGGCTTCCCCAGGGAGTTCAGGTGTACCCAAAGGCTTCCGCTGAGAGCACTTTTTGATGGCAGAAAGTGGCACCGTACGTGTTTTTTCGGGTCTAACTCGGGTTCAGCTTCTTGTTGCGGTTAGGGTTATGTTTAGGGTTGTTAGGAAAGAGTGAAGACACAGAGTCCTGTTGAGTGTGGGGTTGCGTAAAGGCTCCCCCAGGGAGTTCAGGTGTACCCAAAGGCTTCCGCTGAGAGCACTTTTGGATGGCAGAAAGTGGCACCGTACGTGTTTTTTCGGGTCAAACTCGGGTTCAGCTTCTTGTTGCGGTTAGGGTTATGTTTAGGGTTGTTAGGAAAGAGTGAAGACGCAGAGTCCTGTTGAGTGTGGGGTTGCGTAAAGGCTCCCCCAGGGAGTTCAGGTGTACCCAAAGGCTTCCGCTGAGAGCACTTTTTGATGGCAGAAAGTGGCACCGTACGTGTTTTTTCGGGTCTAACTCGGGTTCAGCTTCTTGTTGCGGTTAGGGTTATGTTTAGGGTTGTTAGGAAAGAGTGAAGACGCAGAGTCCTGTTGAGTGTGGGGTTGCGTAAAGGCTCCCCCAGGGAGTTCAGGTGTACCCAAAGGCTTCCGCTGAGAGCACTTTTTGATGGCAGAAAGTGGCACCGTACGTGTTTTTTCGGGTCTAACTCGGGTTCAGCTTCTTGTTGCGGTTAGGCTTATGTTTAGGGTTGTTAGGAAAGAGTGAAGACGCAGAGTCCTGTTGAGTGTGGGGTTGCGTAAAGGCTCCCCCAGGGAGTTCAGGTGTACCCAAAGGCTTCCGCTGAGAGCACTTTTTGATGGCAGAAAGTGGCACCGTACGTGTTTTTTTGGGTCTAACTCGGGTTCAGCTTCTTGTTGCGGTTAGGGTTATGTTTAGGGTTGTTAGGAAAGAGTGAAGACGCAGAGTCCTGTTGAGTGTGGGGTTGCGTAAAGGCTCCCCCAGGGAGTTCAGGTGTACCCAAAGGCTTCCGCTGAGAGCACTTTTTGATGGCAGAAAGTGGCACCGTACGTGTTTTTTCGGGTCTAACTCGGGTTGAGCTTCTTGTTGCGGTTAGGGTTATGTTTAGGGTTGTTAGGAAAGAGTGAAGACGCAGAGTCCTGTTGAGTGTGGGGTTGCGTAAAGGCTCCCCCAGGGAGTTCAGGTGTACCCAAAGGCTTCCGCTGAGAGCACTTTTGGATGGCAGAAAGTGGCACCGTACGTGTTTTTTCGGGTCAAACTCGGGTTCAGCTTCTTGTTGCGGTTAGGGTTATGTTTAGGGTTGTTAGGAAAGAGTGAAGATGCAGAGTCCTGTTGAGTGTGGGGTTGCGTAAAGGCTCCCCCAGGGAGTTCAGGTGTACCCAAAGGCTTCCGCTGAGAGCACTTTTTGATGGCAGAAAGTGGCACCGTACGTGTTTTTTCGGGTCTAACTCAGGTTCAGCTTCTTGTTCCGGTTAGGGTTATGTTAGGGTTGTTAGGAAAGAGTGAAGACGCAGAGTCCTGTTGAGTGTGGGGTTGCGTAAAGGCTCCCCCAGGGAGTTCAGGTGTACCCAAAGGCTTCCGCTGAGAGCACTTTTTGATGGCAGAAAGTTGCACCGTACGTGTTTTTTCGGGTCTAACTCGGGTTCAGCTTCTTGTTGCGGTTAGGGTTATGTTTAGGGTTGTTAGGAAAGAGTGAAGACGCAGAGTCCTGTTGAGTGTGGGGTTGCGTAAAGGCTCCCCCAGGGAGTTCAGGTGTACCCAAAGGCTTCCGCTGAGAGCACTTTTTGATGGCAGAAAGTGGCACCGTACGTGTTTTTTCGGGTCTAACTCGGGTTCAGCTTCTTGTTGCGGTTAGGGTTATGTTTAGGGTTGTTAGGAAAGAGTGAAGACGCAGAGTCCTGTTGAGTGTGGGGTTGCGTAAAGGCTCCCCCAGGGAGTTCAGGTGTACCCAAAGGCTTCCGCTGAGAGCACTTTTTGATGGCAGAAAGTGGCACCGTACGTGTTTTTTCGGGTCTAACTAGGGTTGAGCTTCTTGTTCCGGTTAGGGTTATGTTTAGGGTTGTTAGGAAAGAGTGAAGACGCAGAGTCCTGTTGAGTGTGGGGTTGCGTAAAGGCTCCCCCAGGGAGTTCAGGTGTACCCAAAGGCTTCCGCTGAGAGCACTTTTGGATGGCAGAAAGTGGCACCGTACGTGTTTTTTCGGGTCTAACTCGGGTTCAGCTTCTTGTTGCGGTTAGGGTTATGTTTAGGGTTGTTAGGAAAGAGTGAAGACGCAGAGTCCTGTTGAGTGTGGGGTTGCGTAAAGGCTCCCCCAGGGAGTTCAGGTGTACCCAAAGGCTTCCGCTGAGAGCACTTTTTGATGGCAGAAAGTGGCACCGTACGTGTTTTTTCGGGTCTAACTCGGGTTCAGCTTCTTGTTGCGGTTAGGGTTATGTTTAGGGTTGTTAGGAAAGAGTGAAGACGCAGAGTCCTGTTGAGTGTGGGGTTGCGTAAAGGCTCCCCCAGGGAGTTCAGGTGTACCCAAAGGCTTCCGCTGAGAGCACTTTTGGATGGCAGAAAGTGGCACCGTACGTGTTTTTTCGGGTCAAACTCGGGTTCAGCTTCTTGTTGCGGTTAGGGTTATGTTTAGGGTTGTTAGGAAAGAGTGAAGACGCAGAGTCCTGTTGAGTGTGGGGTTGCGTAAAGGCTCCCCCAGGGCGTTCAGGTGTACCCAAAGGCTTCCGCTGAGAGCACTTTTTGATGGCAGAAAGTGGCACCGTACGTGTTTTTTCGGGTCTAACTCGGGTTCAGCTTCTTGTTGCGGTTAGGGTTATGTTTAGGGTTGTTAGGAAAGAGTGAAGACGCAGAGTCCTGTTGAGTGTGGGGTTGTGTAAAGGCTCCCCCAGGGAGTTCAGGTGTACCCAAAGGCTTCCGCTGAGAGCACTTTTGGATGGCAGAAAGTGGCACCGTACGTGTTTTTTCGGGTCTAACTCGGGTTGAGCTTCTTGTTCCGGTTAGGGTTATGTTTAGGGTTGTTAGGAAAGAGTGAAGACGCAGAGTCCTGTTGAGTGTGGGGTTGCGTAAAGGCTCCCCCAGGGAGTTCAGGTGTACCCAAAGGCTTCCGCTGAGAGCACTTTTGGATGGCAGAAAGTGGCACCGTACGTGTTTTTTCGGGTCAAACTCGGGTTCAGCTTCTTGTTGCGGTTAGGGTTATGTTTAGGGTTGTTAGGAAAGAGTGAAGACGCAGAGTCCTGTTGAGTGTGGGGTTGCGTAAAGGCTCCCCCAGGGAGTTCAGGTGTACCCAAAGGCTTCCGCTGAGAGCACTTTTTGATGGCAGAAAGTGGCACCGTACGTGTTTTTTCGGGTCTAACTCGGGTTCAGCTTCTTGTTGCGGTTAGGGTTATGTTTAGGGTTGTTAGGAAAGAGTGAAGACGCAGAGTCCTGTTGAGTGTGGGGTTGCGTAAAGGCTCCCCCAGGGAGTTCAGGTGTACCCAAAGGCTTCCGCTGAGAGCACTTTTGGATGGCAGAAAGTGGCACCGTACGTGTTTTTTCGGGTCAAACTCGGGTTCAGCTTCTTGTTGCGGTTAGGGTTATGTTTAGGGTTGTTAGGAAAGAGTGAAGACGCAGAGTCCTGTTGAGTGTGGGGTTGCGTAAAGGCTCCCCCAGGGAGTTCAGGTGTACCCAAAGGCTTCCGCTGAGAGCACTTTTTGATGGCAGAAAGTGGCACCGTACGTGTTTTTTCGGGTCTAACTCGGGTTGAGCTTCTTGTTCCGGTTAGGGTTATGTTTAGGGTTGTTAGGAAAGAGTGAAGACGCAGAGTCCTGTTGAGTGTGGGGTTGCGTAAAGGCTCCCCCAGGGAGTTCAGGTGTACCCAAAGGCTTCCGCTGAGAGCACTTTTGGATGGCAGAAAGTGGCACCGTACGTGTTTTTTCGGGTCAAACTCGGGTTCAGCTTCTTGTTGCGGTTAGGGTTATGTTTAGGGTTGTTAGGAAAGAGTGAAGACGCAGAGTCCTGTTGAGTGTGGGGTTGCGTAAAGGCTCCCCCAGGGAGTTCAGGTGTACCCAAAGGCTTCCGCTGAGAGCACTTTTTGATGGCAGAAAGTGGCACCGTACGTGTTTTTTCGGGTCTAACTCGGGTTCAGCTTCTTGTTGCGGTTAGGGTTATGTTTAGGGTTGTTAGGAAAGAGTGAAGACGCAGAGTCCTGTTGAGTGTGGGGTTGCGTAAAGGCTCCCCCAGGGAGTTCAGGTGTACCCAAAGGCTTCCGCTCAGAGCACTTTTTGATGGCAGAAAGTGGCACCGTACGTGTTTTTTCGGGTCTAACTCGGGTTGAGCTTCTTGTTGCGGTTAGGGTTATGTTTAGGGTTGTTAGGAAAGAGTGAAGACGCAGAGTCCTGTTAAGTGTGGGGTTGCGTAAAGGCTCCCCCAGGGAGTTCAGGTGTACCCAAAGGCTTCCGCTGAGAGCACTTTTTGATGGCAGAAAGTGGCACCGTACGTGTTTTTTCGGGTCTAACTCGGGTTCAGCTTCTTGTTGCGGTTAGGGTTATGTTTAGGGTTGTTAGGAAAGAGTGAAGACGCAGAGTCCTGTTGAGTGTGGGGTTGCGTAAAGGCTCCCCCAGGGAGTTCAGGTGTACCCAAAGGCTTCCGCTGAGAGCACTTTTTGATGGCAGAAAGTGGCACCGTACGTGTTTTTTCGGGTCTAACTCGGGTTGAGCTTCTTGTTCCGGTTAGGGTTATGTTTAGGGTTGTTAGGAAAGAGTGAAGACGCAGAGTCCTGTTGAGTGTGGGGTTGCGTAAAGGCTCCCCCAGGGAGTTCAGGTGTACCCAAAGGCTTCCGCTGAGAGCACTTTTGGATGGCAGAAAGTGGCACCGTACGTGTTTTTTCGGGTCTAACTCGGGTTCAGCTTCTTGTTGCGGTTAGGGTTATGTTTAGGGTTGTTAGGAAAGAGTGAAGACGCAGAGTCCTGTTGAGTGTGGGGTTGCGTAAAGGCTCCCCCAGGGAGTTCAGGTGTACCCAAAGGCTTCCGCTGAGAGCACTTTTTGATGGCAGAAAGTGGCACCGTACGTGTTTTTTCGGGTCTAACTCGGGTTCAGCTTCTTGTTGCGGTTAGGGTTATGTTTAGGGTTGTTAGGAAAGAGTGAAGACGCAGAGTCCTGTTGAGTGTGGGGTTGCGTAAAGGCTCCCCCAGGGAGTTCAGGTGTACCCAAAGGCTTCCGCTGAGAGCACTTTTTGATGGCAGAAAGTGGCACCGTACGTGTTTTTTCGGGTCTAACTCGGGTTGAGCTTCTTGTTGCGGTTAGGGTTATGTTTAGGGTTGTTAGGAAAGAGTGAAGACGCAGAGTCCTGTTAAGTGTGGGGTGGCGTAAAGGCTCCCCCAGGGAGTTCAGGTGTACCCAAAGGCTTCCGCTGAGAGCACTTTTTGATGGCAGAAAGTGGCACCGTACGTGTTTTTTCGGGTCTAACTCGGGTTCAGCTTCTTGTTGCGGTTAGGGTTATGTTTAGGGTTGTTAGGAAAGAGTGAAGACACAGAGTCCTGTTGAGTGTGGGGTTGCGTAAAGGCTCCCCCAGGGAGTTCAGGTGTACCCAAAGGCTTCCGCTGAGAGCACTTTTGGATGGCAGAAAGTGGCACCGTACGTGTTTTTTCGGGTCAAACTCGGGTTCAGCTTCTTGTTGCGGTTAGGGTTATGTTTAGGGTTGTTAGGAAAGAGTGAAGACGCAGAGTCCTGTTGAGTGTGGGGTTGCGTAAAGGCTCCCCCAGGGAGTTCAGGTGTACCCAAAGGCTTCCGCTGAGAGCACTTTTTGATGGCAGAAAGTGGCACCGTACGTGTTTTTTCGGGTCTAACTCGGGTTCAGCTTCTTGTTGCGGTTAGGGTTATGTTTAGGGTTGTTAGGAAAGAGTGAAGACGCAGAGTCCTGTTGAGTGTGGGGTTGCGTAAAGGCTCCCCCAGGGAGTTCAGGTGTACCCAAAGGCTTCCGCTGAGAGCACTTTTTGATGGCAGAAAGTGGCACCGTACGTGTTTTTTCAGGTCTAACTCGGGTTCAGCTTCTTGTTGCGGTTAGGGTTATGTTTAGGGTTGTTAGGAAAGAGTGAAGACGCAGAGTCCTGTTGAGTGTGGGGTTGCGTAAAGGCTCCCCCAGGGAGTTCAGGTGTACCCAAAGGCTTCCGCTGAGAGCACTTTTTGATGGCAGAAAGTGGCACCGTACGTGTTTTTTCGGGTCTAACTCGGGTTGAGCTTCTTGTTCCGGTTAGGGTTATGTTTAGGGTTGTTAGGAAAGAGTGAAGACGCAGAGTCCTGTTGAGTGTGGGGTTGCGTAAAGGCTCCCCCAGGGAGTTCAGGTGTACCCAAAGGCTTCCGCTGAGAGCACTTTTGGATGGCAGAAAGTGGCACCGTACGTGTTTTTTCGGGTCTAACTCGGGTTCAGCTTCTTGTTGCGGTTAGGGTTATGTTTAGGGTTGTTAGGAAAGAGTGAAGACGCAGAGTCCTGTTGAGTGTGGGGTTGCGTAAAGGCTCCCCCAGGGAGTTCAGGTGTACCCAAAGGCTTCCGCTGAGAGCACTTTTTGATGGCAGAAAGTGGCACCGTACGTGTTTTTTCGGGTCTAACTCGGGTTCAGCTTCTTGTTGCGGTTAGGGTTATGTTTAGGGTTGTTAGGAAAGAGTGAAGACGCAGAGTCCTGTTGAGTGTGGGGTTGCGTAAAGGCTCCCCCAGGGAGTTCAGGTGTACCCAAAGGCTTCCGCTGAGAGCACTTTTTGATGGCAGAAAGTGGCACCGTACGTGTTTTTTCGGGTCTAACTCGGGTTGAGCTTCTTGTTGCGGTTAGGGTTATGTTTAGGGTTGTTAGGAAAGAGTGAAGACGCAGAGTCCTGTTAAGTGTGGGGTGGCGTAAAGGCTCCCCCAGGGAGTTCAGGTGTACCCAAAGGCTTCCGCTGAGAGCACTTTTTGATGGCAGAAAGTGGCACCGTACGTGTTTTTTCGGGTCTAACTCGGGTTCAGCTTCTTGTTGCGGTTAGGGTTATGTTTAGGGTTGTTAGGAAAGAGTGAAGACACAGAGTCCTGTTGAGTGTGGGGTTGCGTAAAGGCTCCCCCAGGGAGTTCAGGTGTACCCAAAGGCTTCCGCTGAGAGCACTTTTGGATGGCAGAAAGTGGCACCGTACGTGTTTTTTCGGGTCAAACTCGGGTTCAGCTTCTTGTTGCGGTTAGGGTTATGTTTAGGGTTGTTAGGAAAGAGTGAAGACGCAGAGTCCTGTTGAGTGTGGGGTTGCGTAAAGGCTCCCCCAGGGAGTTCAGGTGTACCCAAAGGCTTCCGCTGAGAGCACTTTTTGATGGCAGAAAGTGGCACCGTACGTGTTTTTTCGGGTCTAACTCGGGTTCAGCTTCTTGTTGCGGTTAGGGTTATGTTTAGGGTTGTTAGGAAAGAGTGAAGACGCAGAGTCCTGTTGAGTGTGGGGTTGCGTAAAGGCTCCCCCAGGGAGTTCAGGTGTACCCAAAGGCTTCCGCTGAGAGCACTTTTTGATGGCAGAAAGTGGCACCGTACGTGTTTTTTCGGGTCTAACTCGGGTTCAGCTTCTTGTTGCGGTTAGGGTTATGTTTAGGGTTGTTAGGAAAGAGTGAAGACGCAGAGTCCTGTTGAGTGTGGGGTTGCGTAAAGGCTCCCCCAGGGAGTTCAGGTGTACCCAAAGGCTTCCGCTGAGAGCACTTTTTGATGGCAGAAAGTGGCACCGTACGTGTTTTTTCGGGTCTAACTAGGGTTGAGCTTCTTGTTCCGGTTAGGGTTATGTTTAGGGTTGTTAGGAAAGAGTGAAGACGCAGAGTCCTGTTGAGTGTGGGGTTGCGTAAAGGCTCCCCCAGGGAGTTCAGGTGTACCCAAAGGCTTCCGCTGAGAGCACTTTTGGATGGCAGAAAGTGGCACCGTACGTGTTTTTTCGGGTCAAACTCGGGTTCAGCTTCTTGTTGCGGTTAGGGTTATGTTTAGGGTTGTTAGGAAAGAGTGAAGACGCAGAGTCCTGTTGAGTGTGGGGTTGCGTAAAGGCTCCCCCAGGGAGTTCAGGTGTACCCAAAGGCTTCCGCTGAGAGCACTTTTTGATGGCAGAAAGTGGCACCGTACGTGTTTTTTCGGGTCTAACTCGGGTTCAGCTTCTTGTTGCGGTTAGGGTTATGTTTAGGGTTGTTAGGAAAGAGTGAAGACGCAGAGTCCTGTTGAGTGTGGGGTTGCGTAAAGGCTCCCCCAGGGAGTTCAGGTGTACCCAAAGGCTTCCGCTCAGAGCACTTTTTGATGGCAGAAAGTGGCACCGTACGTGTTTTTTCGGGTCTAACTCAGGTTCAGCTTCTTGTTGCGGTTAGGGTTATGTTTAGGGTTGTTAGGAAAGAGTGAAGACGCAGAGTCCTGTTAAGTGTGGGGTTGCGTAAAGGCTCCCCCAGGGAGTTCAGGTGTACCCAAAGGCTTCCGCTGAGAGCACTTTTTGATGGCAGAAAGTGGCACCGTACGTGTTTTTTCGGGTCTAACTCGGGTTCAGCTTCTTGTTGCGGTTAGGGTTATGTTTAGGGTTGTTAGGAAAGAGTGAAGACACAGAGTCCTGTTGAGTGTGGGGTTGCGTAAAGGCTCCCCCAGGGAGTTCAGGTGTACCCAAAGGCTTCCGCTGAGAGCACTTTTGGATGGCAGAAAGTGGCACCGTACGTGTTTTTTCGGGTCAAACTCGGGTTCAGCTTCTTGTTGCGGTTAGGGTTATGTTTAGGGTTGTTAGGAAAGAGTGAAGACGCAGAGTCCTGTTGAGTGTGGGGTTGCGTAAAGGCTCCCCCAGGGAGTTCAGGTGTACCCAAAGGCTTCCGCTGAGAGCACTTTTTGATGGCAGAAAGTGGCACCGTACGTGTTTTTTCGGGTCTAACTCGGGTTGAGCTTCTTGTTGCGGTTAGGCTTATGTTTAGGGTTGTTAGGAAAGAGTGAAGACGCAGAGTCCTGTTAAGTGTGGGGTTGCGTAAAGGCTCCCCCAGGGAGTTCAGGTGTACCCAAAGGCTTCCGCTGAGAGCACTTTTGGATGGCAGAAAGTGGCACCGTACGTGTTTTTTCGGGTCTAACTCGGGTTCAGCTTCTTGTTGCGGTTAGGGTTATGTTTAGGGTTGTTAGGAAAGAGTGAAGACACAGAGTCCTGTTGAGTGTGGGGTTGCGTAAAGGCTCCCCCAGGGAGTTCAGGTGTACCCAAAGGCTTCCGCTGAGAGCACTTTTTGATGGCAGAAAGTGGCACCGTACGTGTTTTTTCGGGTCTAACTCGGGTTCAGCTTCTTGTTGCGGTTAGGCTTATGTTTAGGGTTGTTAGGAAAGAGTGAAGACCCAGAGTCCTGTTGAGTGTGGGGTTGCGTAAAGGCTCCCCCAGGGAGTTCAGGTGTACCCAAAGGCTTCCGCTGAGAGCACTTTTTGATGGCAGAAAGTGGCACCGTACGTGTTTTTTCGGGTCTAACTCGGGTTCAGCTTCTTGTTGCGGTTAGGGTTATGTTTAGGGTTGTTAGGAAAGAGTGAAGACGCAGAGTCCTGTTGAGTGTGGGGTTGCTTAAAGGCTCCCCCAGGGAGTTCAGGTGTACCCAAAGGCTTCCGCTGAGAGCACTTTTTGATGGCAGAAAGTGGCACCGTACGTGTTTTTTCGGGTCTAACTCGGGTTGAGCTTCTTGTTCCGGTTAGGGTTATGTTTAGGGTTGTTAGGAAAGAGTGAAGACGCAGAGTCCTGTTGAGTGTGGGGTTGCGTAAAGGCTCCCCCAGGGAGTTCAGGTGTACCCAAAGGCTTCCGCTGAGAGCACTTTTGGATGGCAGAAAGTGGCACCGTACGTGTTTTTTCGGGTCAAACTCGGGTTCAGCTTCTTGTTGCGGTTAGGGTTATGTTTAGGGTTGTTAGGAAAGAGTGAAGACGCAGAGTCCTGTTGAGTGTGGGGTTGCGTAAAGGCTCCCCCAGGGAGTTCAGGTGTACCCAAAGGCTTCCGCTGAGAGCACTTTTTGATGGCAGAAAGTGGCACCGTACGTGTTTTTTCGGGTCTAACTCGTGTTCAGCTTCTTGTTCCGGTTAGGGTTATGTTTAGGGTTGTTAGGAAAGAGTGAAGACGCAGAGTCCTGTTGAGTGTGGGGTTGCGTAAAGGCTCCCCCAGGGAGTTCAGGTGTACCCAAAGGCTTCCGCTGAGAGCACTTTTTGATGGCAGAAAGTGGCACCGTACGTGTTTTTTCGGGTCTAACTCGGGTTGAGCTTCTTGTTGCGGTTAGGCTTATGTTTAGGGTTGTTAGGAAAGAGTGAAGACGCAGAGTCCTGTTAAGTGTGGGGTTGCGTAAAGGCTCCCCCAGGGAGTTCAGGTGTACCCAAAGGCTTCCGCTGAGAGCACTTTTTGATGGCAGAAAGTGGCACCGTACGTGTTTTTTCGGGTCTAACTCGGGTTCAGCTTCTTGTTGCGGTTAGGGTTATGTTTAGGGTTGTTAGGAAAGAGTGAAGACACAGAGTCCTGTTGAGTGTGGGGTTGCGTAAAGGCTCCCCCAGGGAGTTCAGGTGTACCCAAAGGCTTCCGCTGAGAGCACTTTTTGATGGCAGAAAGTGGCACCGTACGTGTTTTTTCGGGTCTAACTCGGGTTCAGCTTCTTGTTGCGGTTAGGCTTATGTTTAGGGTTGTTAGGAAAGAGTGAAGACGCAGAGTCCTGTTGAGTGTGGGGTTGCGTAAAGGCTCCCCCAGGGAGTTCAGGTGTACCCAAAGGCTTCCGCTGAGAGCACTTTTGGATGGCAGAAAGTGGCACCGTACGTGTTTTTTCGGGTCAAACTCGGGTTCAGCTTCTTGTTGCGGTTAGGGTTATGTTTAGGGTTGTTAGGAAAGAGTGAAGACGCAGAGTCCTGTTGAGTGTGGGGTTGCGTAAAGGCTCCCCCAGGGAGTTCAGGTGTACCCAAAGGCTTCCGCTGAGAGCACTTTTTGATGGCAGAAAGTGGCACCGTACGTGTTTTTTCGGGTCTAACTCGGGTTCAGCTTCTTGTTGCGGTTAGGGTTATGTTTAGGGTTGTTAGGAAAGAGTGAAGACGCAGAGTCCTGTTGAGTGTGGGGTTGCGTAAAGGCTCCCCCAGGGAGTTCAGGTGTACCCAAAGGCTTCCGCTGAGAGCACTTTTTGATGGCAGAAAGTGGCACCGTACGTGTTTTTTCGGGTCTAACTCGGGTTGAGCTTCTTGTTCCGGTTAGGGTTATGTTTAGGGTTGTTAGGAAAGAGTGAAGACGCAGAGTCCTGTTGAGTGTGGGGTTGCGTAAAGGCTTCCCCAGGGAGTTCAGGTGTACCCAAAGGCTTCCGCTGAGAGCACTTTTGGATGGCAGAAAGTGGCACCGTACGTGTTTTTTCGGGTCTAACTCGGGTTGAGCTTCTTGTTGCGGTTAGGGTTATGTTTAGGGTTGTTAGGAAAGAGTGAAGACGCAGAGTCCTGTTGAGTGTGGGGTTGCGTAAAGGCTCCCCCAGGGAGTTCAGGTGTACCCAAAGGCTTCCGCTGAGAGCACTTTTTGATGGCAGAAAGTGGCACCGTACGTGTTTTTTCGGGTCTAACTCGGGTTGAGCTTCTTGTTGCGGTTAGGGTTATGTTTAGGGTTGTTAGGAAAGAGTGAAGACGCAGAGTCCTGTTGAGTGTGGGGTTGCGTAAAGGCTCCCCCAGGGAGTTCACGTGTACCCAAAGGCTTCCGCTGAGAGCACTTTTTGATGGCAGAAAGTGGCACCGTACGTGTTTTTTCGGGTCTAACTCGGGTTCAGCTTCTTGTTGCGGTTAGGGTTATGTTTAGGGTTGTTAGGAAAGAGTGAAGACGCAGAGTCCTGTTGAGTGTGGGGTTGCGTAAAGGCTCCCCCAGGGAGTTCAGGTGTACCCAAAGGCTTCCACTGAGAGCACTTTTTGATGGCAGAAAGTGGCACCGTACGTGTTTTTTCGGGTCTAACTCGGGTTCAGCTTCTTGTTGCGGTTAGGGTTATGTTTAGGGTTGTTAGGAAAGAGTGAAGACGCAGAGTCCTGTTGAGTGTGGGGTTGCGTAAAGGCTCCCCCAGGGAGTTCAGGTGTACCCAAAGGCTTCCGCTCAGAGCACTTTTTGATGGCAGAAAGTGGCACCGTACGTGTTTTTTCGGGTCTAACTCGGGTTCAGCTTCTTGTTGCGGTTAGGGTTATGTTTAGGGTTGTTAGGAAAGAGTGAAGACGCAGAGTCCTGTTGAGTGTGGGGTTGCGTAAAGGCTCCCCCAGGGAGTTCAGGTGTACCCAAAGGCTTCCACTGAGAGCACTTTTTGATGGCAGAAAGTGGCACCGTACGTGTTTTTTCGGGTCTAACTCGGGTTCAGCTTCTTGTTGCGGTTAGGGTTATGTTTAGGGTTGTTAGGAAAGAGTGAAGACGCAGAGTCCTGTTGAGTGTGGGGTTGCGTAAAGGCTCCCCCAGGGAGTTCAGGTGTACCCAAAGGCTTCCGCTCAGAGCACTTTTTGATGGCAGAAAGTGGCACCGTACGTGTTTTTTCGGGTCTAACTCGGGTTCAGCTTCTTGTTGCGGTTAGGGTTATGTTTAGGGTTGTTAGGAAAGAGTGAAGACGCAGAGTCCTGTTGAGTGTGGGGTTGCGTAAAGGCTCCCCCAGGGAGTTCAGGTGTACCCAAAGGCTTCCGCTGAGAGCACTTTTTGATGGCAGAAAGTGGCACCGTACGTGTTTTTTCGGGTCTAACTCGGGTTCAGCTTCTTGTTGCGGTTAGGGTTATGTTTAGGGTTGTTAGGAAAGAGTGAAGACGCAGAGTCCTGTTGAGTGTGGGGTTGCGTAAAGGCTCCCCCAGGGAGTTCAGGTGTACCCAAAGGCTTCCGCTGAGAGCACTTTTTGATGGCAGAAAGTGGCACCGTACGTGTTTTTTCGGGTCTAACTCGGGTTGAGCTTCTTGTTCCGGTTAGGCTTATGTTTAGGGTTGTTAGGAAAGAGTGAAGACGCAGAGTCCTGTTGAGTGTGGGGTTGCGTAAAGGCTCCCCCAGGGAGTTCAGGTGTTCCCAAAGGCTTCCGCTGAGAGCACTTTTTGATGGCAGAAAGTGGCACCGTACGTGTTTTTTCGGGTCTAACTCGGGTTCAGCTTCTTGTTCCGGTTAGGGTTATGTTTAGGGTTGTTAGGAAAGAGTGAAGACGCAGAGTCCTGTTGAGTGTGGGGTTGCGTAAAGGCTCCCCCAGGGAGTTCAGGTGTACCCAAAGGCTTCCGCTGAGAGCACTATTTGATGGCAGAAAGTGGCACCGTACGTGTTTTTTCGGGTCTAACTCGGGTTCAGCTTCTTGTTGCGGTTAGGGTTATGTTTAGGGTTGTTAGGAAAGAGTGAAGACGCAGAGTCCTGTTGAGTGTGGGGTTGCGTAAAGGCTCCCCCAGGGAGTTCAGGTGTACCCAAAGGCTTCCGCTGAGAGCACTTTTTGATGGCAGAAAGTGGCACCGTACGTGTTTTTTCGGGTCTAACTCGGGTTCAGCTTCTTGTTGCGGTTAGGGTTATGTTTAGGGTTGTTAGGAAAGAGTGAAGACGCAGAGTCCTGTTGAGTGTGGGGTTGCGTAAAGGCTCCCCCAGGGAGTTCAGGTGTACCCAAAGGCTTCCACTGAGAGCACTTTTTGATGGCAGAAAGTGGCACCGTACGTGTTTTTTCGGGTCTAACTCGGGTTCAGCTTCTTGTTCCGGTTAGGGTTATGTTTAGGGTTGTTAGGAAAGAGTGAAGACGCAGAGTCCTGTTGAGTGTGGGGTTGCGTAAAGGCTCCCCCAGGGAGTTCAGGTGTACCCAAAGGCTTCCGCTCAGAGCACTTTTTGATGGCAGAAAGTGGCACCGTACGTGTTTTTTCGGGTCTAACTCGGGTTCAGCTTCTTGTTGCGGTTAGGGTTATGTTTAGGGTTGTTAGGAAAGAGTGAAGACGCAGAGTCCTGTTGAGTGTGGGGTTGCGTAAAGGCTCCCCCAGGGAGTTCAGGTGTACCCAAAGGCTTCCGCTGAGAGCACTTTTTGATGGCAGAAAGTGGCACCGTACGTGTTTTTTCGGGTCTAACTCGGGTTGAGCTTCTTGTTCCGGTTAGGCTTATGTTTAGGGTTGTTAGGAAAGAGTGAAGACGCAGAGTCCTGTTGAGTGTGGGGTTGCGTAAAGGCTCCCCCAGGGAGTTCAGGTGTTCCCAAAGGCTTCCGCTGAGAGCACTTTTTGATGGCAGAAAGTGGCACCGTACGTGTTTTTTCGGGTCTAACTCGGGTTCAGCTTCTTGTTCCGGTTAGGGTTATGTTTAGGGTTGTTAGGAAAGAGTGAAGACGCAGAGTCCTGTTGAGTGTGGGGTTGCGTAAAGGCTCCCCCAGGGAGTTCAGGTGTACCCAAAGGCTTCCGCTGAGAGCACTATTTGATGGCAGAAAGTGGCACCGTACGTGTTTTTTCGGGTCTAACTCGGGTTCAGCTTCTTGTTGCGGTTAGGGTTATGTTTAGGGTTGTTAGGAAAGAGTGAAGACGCAGAGTCCTGTTGAGTGTGGGGTTGCGTAAAGGCTCCCCCAGGGAGTTCAGGTGTACCCAAAGGCTTCCGCTGAGAGCACTTTTTGATGGCAGAAAGTGGCACCGTACGTGTTTTTTCGGGTCTAACTCAGGTTCAGCTTCTTGTTCCGGTTAGGGTTATGTTAGGGTTGTTAGGAAAGAGTGAAGACGCAGAGTCCTGTTGAGTGTGGGGTTGCGTAAAGGCTCCCCCAGGGAGTTCAGGTGTACCCAAAGGCTTCCGCTGAGAGCACTTTTTGATGGCAGAAAGTGGCACCGTACGTGTTTTTTCGGGTCTAACTCGGGTTCAGCTTCTTGTTGCGGTTAGGGTTATGTTTAGGGTTGTTAGGAAAGAGTGAAGACGCAGAGTCCTGTTGAGTGTGGGGTTGCATAAAGGCTCCCCCAGGGAGTTCAGGTGTACCCAAAGGCTTCCGCTGAGAGCACTTTTTGATGGCAGAAAGTGGCACCGTACGTGTTTTTTCGGGTCTAACTCGGGTTCAGCTTCTTGTTCCGGTTAGGGTTATGTTTAGGGTTGTTAGGAAAGAGTGAAGACGCAGAGTCCTGTTGAGTGTGGGGTTGCGTAAAGGCTCCCCCAGGGAGTTCAGGTGTACCCAAAGGCTTCCGCTCAGAGCACTTTTTGATGGCAGAAAGTGGCACCGTACGTGTTTTTTCGGGTCTAACTCGGGTTGAGCTTCTTGTTGCGGTTAGGGTTATGTTTAGTGTTGTTAGGAAAGAGTGAAGACGCAGAGTCCTGTTGAGTGTGGGGTTGCGTAAAGGCTCCCCCAGGGAGTTCAGGTGTACCCAAAGGCTTCCGCTGAGAGCACTTTTTGATGGCAGAAAGTGGCACCGTACGTGTTTTTTCGGGTCTAACTCGGGTTGAGCTTCTTGTTGCGGTTAGGGTTATGTTTAGGGTTGTTAGGAAAGAGTGAAGACGCAGAGTCCTGTTGAGTGTGGGGTTGCGTAAAGGCTCCCCCAGGGAGTTCAGGTGTACCCAAAGGCTTCCGCTGAGAGCACTTTTTGATGGCAGAAAGTGGCACCGTACGTGTTTTTTCGGGTCTAACTCTGGTTCAGCTTCTTGTTGCGGTTAGGCTTATGTTTAGGGTTGTTAGGAAAGAGTGAAGACGCAGAGTCCTGTTGAGTGTGGGGTTGCGTAAAGGCTCCCCCAGGGAGTTCAGGTGTACCCAAAGGCTTCCGCTCAGAGCACTTTTTGATGGCAGAAAGTGGCACCGTACGTGTTTTTTCGGGTCTAACTCGGGTTCAGCTTCTTGTTGCGGTTAGGCTTATGTTTAGGGTTGTTAGGAAAGAGTGAAGACGCAGAGTCCTGTTGAGTGTGGGGTTGCGTAAAGGCTCCCCCAGGGAGTTCAGGTGTACCCAAAGGCTTCCGCTGAGAGCACTTTTTGATGGCAGAAAGTGGCACCGTACGTGTTTTTTCGGGTCTAACTCGGGTTCAGCTTCTTGTTCCGGTTAGGCTTATGTTTAGGGTTGTTAGGAAAGAGTGAAGACGCAGAGTCCTGTTGAGTGTGCGGTTGCGTAAAGGCTCCCCCAGGGAGTTCAGGTGTACCCAAAGGCTTCCGCTCAGAGCACTTTTTGATGGCAGAAAGTGGCACCGTACGTGTTTTTTCGGGTCTAACTCGGGTTCAGCTTCTTGTTGCGGTTAGGGTTATGTTTAGGGTTGTTAGGAAAGAGTGAAGACGCAGAGTCCTGTTGAGTGTGGGGTTGCGTAAAGGCTTCCCCAGGGAGTTCAGGTGTACCCAAAGGCTTCCGCTGAGAGCACTTTTTGATGGCAGAAAGTGGCACCGTACGTGTTTTTTCGGGTCTAACTCGGGTTGAGCTCCTTGTTGCGGTTAGGGTTATGTTTAGGGTTGTTAGGAAAGAGTGAAGACGCAGAGTCCTGTTGAGTGTGGGGTTGCATAAAGGCTCCCCCAGGGAGTTCAGGTGTACCCAAAGGCTTCCGCTGAGAGCACTTTTGGATGGCAGAAAGTGGCACCGTACGTGTTTTTTCGGGTCTAACCAGGGTTCAGCTTCTTGTTCCGGTTAGGGTTATGTTTAGGGTTGTTAGGAAAGAGTGAAGACGCAGAGTCCTGTTGAGTGTGGGGTTGCGTAAAGGCTCCCCCAGGGAGTTCAGGTGTACCCAAAGGCTTCCGCTGAGAGCACTTTTTGATGGCAGAAAGTGGCACCGTACGTGTTTTTTCGGGTCTAACTCGGGTTCAGCTTCTTGTTGCGGTTAGGGTTATGTTTAGGGTTGTTAGGAAAGAGTGAAGACGCAGAGTCCTGTTGAGTGTGGGGTTGCGTAAAGGCTCCCCCAGGGAGTTCAGGTGTACCCAAAGGCTTCCGCTGAGAGCACTTTTGGATGGCAGAAAGTGGCACCGTACGTGTTTTTTCGGGTCAAACTCGGGTTCAGCTTCTTGTTGCGGTTAGGGTTATGTTTAGGGTTGTTAGGAAAGAGTGAAGACGCAGAGTCCTGTTGAGTGTGGGGTTGCGTAAAGGCTCCCCCAGGGAGTTCAGGTGTACCCAAAGGCTTCCGCTGAGAGCACTTTTTGATGGCAGAAAGTGGCACCGTACGTGTTTTTTCGGGTCTAACTCGGGTTCAGCTTCTTGTTGCGGTTAGGGTTATGTTTAGGGTTGTTAGGAAAGAGTGAAGACGCAGAGTCCTGTTGAGTGTGGGGTTGCGTAAAGGCTCCCCCAGGGAGTTCAGGTGTACCCAAAGGCTTCCGCTGAGAGCACTTTTTGATGGCAGAAAGTGGCACCGTACGTGTTTTTTCGGGTCTAACTCGGGTTGAGCTTCTTGTTCCGGTTAGGGTTATGTTTAGGGTTGTTAGGAAAGAGTGAAGACGCAGAGTCCTGTTGAGTGTGGGGTTGCGTAAAGGCTCCCCCAGGGAGTTCAGGTGTACCCAAAGGCTTCCGCTGAGAGCACTTTTGGATGGCAGAAAGTGGCACCGTACGTGTTTTTTCGGGTCTAACTCGGGTTGAGCTTCTTGTTGCGGTTAGGGTTATGTTTAGGGTTGTTAGGAAAGAGTGAAGACGCAGAGTCCTGTTGAGTGTGGGGTTGCGTAAAGGCTCCCCCAGGGAGTTCAGGTGTACCCAAAGGCTTCCGCTGAGAGCACTTTTTGATGGCAGAAAGTGGCACCGTACGTGTTTTTTCGGGTCTAACTCGGGTTGAGCTTCTTGTTGCGGTTAGGGTTATGTTTAGGGTTGTTAGGAAAGAGTGAAGACGCAGAGTCCTGTTGAGTGTGGGGTTGCGTAAAGGCTCCCCCAGGGAGTTCACGTGTACCCAAAGGCTTCCGCTGAGAGCACTTTTTGATGGCAGAAAGTGGCACCGTACGTGTTTTTTCGGGTCTAACTCGGGTTCAGCTTCTTGTTGCGGTTAGGGTTATGTTTAGGGTTGTTAGGAAAGAGTGAAGACGCAGAGTCCTGTTGAGTGTGGGGTTGCGTAAAGGCTCCCCCAGGGAGTTCAGGTGTACCCAAAGGCTTCCGCTCAGAGCACTTTTTGATGGCAGAAAGTGGCACCGTACGTGTTTTTTCGGGTCTAACTCGGGTTCAGCTTCTTGTTGCGGTTAGGGTTATGTTTAGGGTTGTTAGGAAAGAGTGAAGACGCAGAGTCCTGTTGAGTGTGGGGTTGCGTAAAGGCTCCCCCAGGGAGTTCAGGTGTACCCAAAGGCTTCCACTGAGAGCACTTTTTGATGGCAGAAAGTGGCACCGTACGTGTTTTTTCGGGTCTAACTCGGGTTCAGCTTCTTGTTGCGGTTAGGGTTATGTTTAGGGTTGTTAGGAAAGAGTGAAGACGCAGAGTCCTGTTGAGTGTGGGGTTGCGTAAAGGCTCCCCCAGGGAGTTCAGGTGTACCCAAAGGCTTCCGCTCAGAGCACTTTTTGATGGCAGAAAGTGGCACCGTACGTGTTTTTTCGGGTCTAACTCGGGTTGAGCTTCTTGTTGCGGTTAGGGTTATGTTTAGGGTTGTTAGGAAAGAGTGAAGACGCAGAGTCCTGTTGAGTGTGGGTTTGCGTAAAGGCTCCCCCAGGGAGTTCAGGTGTACCCAAAGGCTTCCGCTGAGAGCACTTTTTGATGGCAGAAAGTGGCACCGTACGTGTTTTTTCGGGTCTAACTCGGGTTCAGCTTCTTGTTGCGGTTAGGGTTATGTTTAGGGTTGTTAGGAAAGAGTGAAGACGCAGAGTCCTGTTGAGTGTGGGGTTGCGTAAAGGCTCCCCCAGGGAGTTCAGGTGTACCCAAAGGCTTCCGCTGAGAGCACTTTTTGATGGCAGAAAGTGGCACCGTACGTGTTTTTTCGGGTCTAACTCGGGTTGAGCTTCTTGTTCCGGTTAGGCTTATGTTTAGGGTTGTTAGGAAAGAGTGAAGACGCAGAGTCCTGTTGAGTGTGGGGTTGCGTAAAGGCTCCCCCAGGGAGTTCAGGTGTTCCCAAAGGCTTCCGCTGAGAGCACTTTTTGATGGCAGAAAGTGGCACCGTACGTGTTTTTTCGGGTCTAACTCGGGTTCAGCTTCTTGTTCCGGTTAGGGTTATGTTTAGGGTTGTTAGGAAAGAGTGAAGACGCAGAGTCCTGTTGAGTGTGGGGTTGCGTAAAGGCTCCCCCAGGGAGTTCAGGTGTACCCAAAGGCTTCCGCTGAGAGCACTATTTGATGGCAGAAAGTGGCACCGTACGTGTTTTTTCGGGTCTAACTCGGGTTCAGCTTCTTGTTGCGGTTAGGGTTATGTTTAGGGTTGTTAGGAAAGAGTGAAGACGCAGAGTCCTGTTGAGTGTGGGGTTGCGTAAAGGCTCCCCCAGGGAGTTCAGGTGTACCCAAAGGCTTCCGCTGAGAGCACTTTTTGATGGCAGAAAGTGGCACCGTACGTGTTTTTTCGGGTCTAACTCGGGTTCAGCTTCTTGTTGCGGTTAGGGTTATGTTTAGGGTTGTTAGGAAAGAGTGAAGACGCAGAGTCCTGTTGAGTGTGGGGTTGCGTAAAGGCTCCCCCAGGGAGTTCAGGTGTACCCAAAGGCTTCCACTGAGAGCACTTTTTGATGGCAGAAAGTGGCACCGTACGTGTTTTTTCGGGTCTAACTCGGGTTCAGCTTCTTGTTCCGGTTAGGGTTATGTTTAGGGTTGTTAGGAAAGAGTGAAGACGCAGAGTCCTGTTGAGTGTGGGGTTGCGTAAAGGCTCCCCCAGGGAGTTCAGGTGTACCCAAAGGCTTCCACTGAGAGCACTTTTTGATGGCAGAAAGTGGCACCGTACGTGTTTTTTCGGGTCTAACTCGGGTTCAGCTTCTTGTTGCGGTTAGGGTTATGTTTAGGGTTGTTAGGAAAGAGTGAAGACGCAGAGTCCTGTTGAGTGTGGGGTTGCGTAAAGGCTCCCCCAGGGAGTTCAGGTGTACCCAAAGGCTTCCGCTGAGAGCACTTTTTGATGGCAGAAAGTGGCACCGTACGTGTTTTTTCGGGTCTAACTCGGGTTGAGCTTCTTGTTCCGGTTAGGCTTATGTTTAGGGTTGTTAGGAAAGAGTGAAGACGCAGAGTCCTGTTGAGTGTGGGGTTGCGTAAAGGCTCCCCCAGGGAGTTCAGGTGTTCCCAAAGGCTTCCGCTGAGAGCACTTTTTGATGGCAGAAAGTGGCACCGTACGTGTTTTTTCGGGTCTAACTCGGGTTCAGCTTCTTGTTCCGGTTAGGGTTATGTTTAGGGTTGTTAGGAAAGAGTGAAGACGCAGAGTCCTGTTGAGTGTGGGGTTGCGTAAAGGCTCCCCCAGGGAGTTCAGGTGTACCCAAAGGCTTCCGCTGAGAGCACTATTTGATGGCAGAAAGTGGCACCGTACGTGTTTTTTCGGGTCTAACTCGGGTTCAGCTTCTTGTTGCGGTTAGGGTTATGTTTAGGGTTGTTAGGAAAGAGTGAAGACGCAGAGTCCTGTTGAGTGTGGGGTTGCGTAAAGGCTCCCCCAGGGAGTTCAGGTGTACCCAAAGGCTTCCGCTGAGAGCACTTTTTGATGGCAGAAAGTGGCACCGTACGTGTTTTTTCGGGTCTAACTCAGGTTCAGCTTCTTGTTCCGGTTAGGGTTATGTTAGGGTTGTTAGGAAAGAGTGAAGACGCAGAGTCCTGTTGAGTGTGGGGTTGCGTAAAGGCTCCCCCAGGGAGTTCAGGTGTACCCAAAGGCTTCCGCTGAGAGCACTTTTTGATGGCAGAAAGTGGCACCGTACGTGTTTTTTCGGGTCTAACTCGGGTTCAGCTTCTTGTTGCGGTTAGGGTTATGTTTAGGGTTGTTAGGAAAGAGTGAAGACGCAGAGTCCTGTTGAGTGTGGGGTTGCATAAAGGCTCCCCCAGGGAGTTCAGGTGTACCCAAAGGCTTCCGCTGAGAGCACTTTTTGATGGCAGAAAGTGGCACCGTACGTGTTTTTTCGGGTCTAACTCGGGTTCAGCTTCTTGTTCCGGTTAGGGTTATGTTTAGGGTTGTTAGGAAAGAGTGAAGACGCAGAGTCCTGTTGAGTGTGGGGTTGCGTAAAGGCTCCCCCAGGGAGTTCAGGTGTACCCAAAGGCTTCCGCTCAGAGCACTTTTTGATGGCAGAAAGTGGCACCGTACGTGTTTTTTCGGGTCTAACTCGGGTTGAGCTTCTTGTTGCGGTTAGGGTTATGTTTAGTGTTGTTAGGAAAGAGTGAAGACGCAGAGTCCTGTTGAGTGTGGGGTTGTGTAAAGGCTCCCCCAGGGAGTTCAGGTGTACCCAAAGGCTTCCGCTGAGAGCACTTTTTGATGGCAGAAAGTGGCACCGTACGTGTTTTTTCGGGTCTAACTCGGGTTGAGCTTCTTGTTGCGGTTAGGGTTATGTTTAGGGTTGTTAGGAAAGAGTGAAGACGCAGAGTCCTGTTGAGTGTGGGGTTGCGTAAAGGCTCCCCCAGGGAGTTCAGGTGTACCCAAAGGCTTCCGCTGAGAGCACTTTTTGATGGCAGAAAGTGGCACCGTACGTGTTTTTTCGGGTCTAACTCTGGTTCAGCTTCTTGTTGCGGTTAGGCTTATGTTTAGGGTTGTTAGGAAAGAGTGAAGACGCAGAGTCCTGTTGAGTGTGGGGTTGCGTAAAGGCTCCCCCAGGGAGTTCAGGTGTACCCAAAGGCTTCCGCTCAGAGCACTTTTTGATGGCAGAAAGTGGCACCGTACGTGTTTTTTCGGGTCTAACTCGGGTTCAGCTTCTTGTTGCGGTTAGGCTTATGTTTAGGGTTGTTAGGAAAGAGTGAAGACGCAGAGTCCTGTTGAGTGTGGGGTTGCGTAAAGGCTCCCCCAGGGAGTTCAGGTGTACCCAAAGGCTTCCGCTGAGAGCACTTTTTGATGGCAGAAAGTGGCACCGTACGTGTTTTTTCGGGTCTAACTCGGGTTCAGCTTCTTGTTCCGGTTAGGGTTATGTTTAGGGTTGTTAGGAAAGAGTGAAGACGCAGAGTCCTGTTGAGTGTGCGGTTGCGTAAAGGCTCCCCCAGGGAGTTCAGGTGTACCCAAAGGCTTCCGCTCAGAGCACTTTTTGATGGCAGAAAGTGGCACCGTACGTGTTTTTTCGGGTCTAACTCGGGTTCAGCTTCTTGTTGCGGTTAGGGTTATGTTTAGGGTTGTTAGGAAAGAGTGAAGACGCAGAGTCCTGTTGAGTGTGGGGTTGCGTAAAGGCTTCCCCAGGGAGTTCAGGTGTACCCAAAGGCTTCCGCTGAGAGCACTTTTTGATGGCAGAAAGTGGCACCGTACGTGTTTTTTCGGGTCTAACTCGGGTTGAGCTCCTTGTTGCGGTTAGGGTTATGTTTAGGGTTGTTAGGAAAGAGTGAAGACGCAGAGTCCTGTTGAGTGTGGGGTTGCATAAAGGCTCCCCCAGGGAGTTCAGGTGTACCCAAAGGCTTCCGCTGAGAGCACTTTTGGATGGCAGAAAGTGGCACCGTACGTGTTTTTTCGGGTCTAACCAGGGTTCAGCTTCTTGTTCCGGTTAGGGTTATGTTTAGGGTTGTTAGGAAAGAGTGAAGACGCAGAGTCCTGTTGAGTGTGGGGTTGCGTAAAGGCTCCCCCAGGGAGTTCAGGTGTACCCAAAGGCTTCCGCTGAGAGCACTTTTTGATGGCAGAAAGTGGCACCGTACGTGTTTTTTCGGGTCTAACTCGGGTTGAGCTTCTTGTTGCGGTTAGGGTTATGTTTAGGGTTGTTAGGAAAGAGTGAAGACGCAGAGTCCTGTTGAGTGTGGGGTTGCGTAAAGGCTCCCCCAGGGAGTTCAGGTGTACCCAAAGGCTTCCGCTCAGAGCACTTTTTGATGGCAGAAAGTGGCACCGTACGTGTTTTTTCGGGTCTAACCAGGGTTCAGCTTCTTGTTCCGGTTAGGGTTATGTTTAGGGTTGTTAGGAAAGAGTGAAGACGCAGAGTCCTGTTGAGTGTGGGGTTGCGTAAAGGCTCCCCCAGGGAGTTCAGGTGTACCCAAAGGCTTCCGCTGAGAGCACTTTTTGATGGCAGAAAGTGGCACCGTACGTGTTTTTTCGGGTCTAACTCGGGTTGAGCTTCTTGTTGCGGTTAGGGTTATGTTTAGGGTTGTTAGGAAAGAGTGAAGACGCAGAGTCCTGTTGAGTGTGGGGTTGCGTAAAGGCTCCCCCAGGGAGTTCAGGTGTACCCAAAGGCTTCCGCTCAGAGCACTTTTTGATGGCAGAAAGTGGCACCGTACGTGTTTTTTCGGGTCTAACTCGGGTTCAGCTTCTTGTTGCGGTTAGGGTTATGTTTAGGGTTGTTAGGAAAGAGTGAAGACGCAGAGTCCTGTTGAGTGTGGGGTTGCGTAAAGGCTCCCCCAGGGAGTTCAGGTGTACCCAAAGGCTTCCGCTCAGAGCACTTTTTGATGGCAGAAAGTGGCACCGTACGTGTTTTTTCGGGTCTAACTCGGGTTCAGCTTCTTGTTGCGGTTAGGGTTATGTTTAGGGTTGTTAGGAAAGAGTGAAGACGCAGAGTCCTGTTGAGTGTGGGGTTGCGTAAAGGCTCCCCCAGGGAGTTCAGGTGTACCCAAAGGCTTCCGCTCAGAGCACTTTTTGATGGCAGAAAGTGGCACCGTACGTGTTTTTTCGGGTCTAACTCGGGTTCAGCTTCTTGTTGCGGTTAGGGTTATGTTTAGGGTTGTTAGGAAAGAGTGAAGACGCAGAGTCCTGTTGAGGGTGGGGTTGCGTAAAGGCTCCCCCAGGGAGTTCAGGTGTACCCAAAGGCTTCCGCTGAGAGCACTTTTTGATGGCAGAAAGTGGCACCGTACGTGTTTTTTCGGGTCTAACTCGGGTTCAGCTTCTTGTTGCGGTTAGGGTTATGTTTAGGGTTGTTAGGAAAGAGTGAAGACGCAGAGTCCTGTTGAGTGTGGGGTTGCGTAAAGGCTCCCCCAGGGAGTTCAGGTGTACCCAAAGGCTTCCGCTGAGAGCACTTTTTGATGGCAGAAAGTGGCACCGTACGTGTTTTTTTGGGTCTAACTCGGGTTCAGCTTCTTGTTGCGGTTAGGGTTATGTTTAGGGTTGGTAGGAAAGAGTGAAGACGCAGAGTCCTGTTGAGTGTGGGGTTGCGTAAAGGCTCCCCCAGGGAGTTCAGGTGTACCCAAAGGCTTCCGCTGAGAGCACTTTTTGATGGCAGAAAGTGGCACCGTACGTGTTTTTTTGGGTCTAACTCGGGTTCAGCTTCTTGTTGCGGTTAGTGTTATGTTTAGGGTTGTTAGGAAAGAGTGAAGACGCAGAGTCCTGTTGAGTGTGGGGTTGCGTAAAGGCTCCCCCAGGGAGTTCAGGTGTACCCAAAGGCTTCCGCTGAGAGCACTTTTGGATGGCAGAAAGTGGCACCGTACGTGTTTTTTCGGGTCAAACTCAGGTTCAGCTTCTTGTTGCGGTTAGGGTTATGTTTAGGGTTGTTAGGAAAGAGTGAAGACGCAGAGTCCTGTTGAGTGTGGGGTTGCGTAAAGGCTCCCCCAGGGAGTTCAGGTGTACCCAAAGGCTTCCGCTGAGAGCACTTTTTGATGGCAGAAAGTGGCACCGTACGTGTTTTTTCGGGTCTAACTCGGGTTGAGCTTCTTGTTGCGGTTAGGGTTATGTTTAGGGTTGTTAGGAAAGAGTGAAGACGCAGAGTCCTGTTGAGTGTGGGGTTGCGTAAAGGCTCCCCCAGGGAGTTCAGGTGTACCCAAAGGCTTCCGCTGAGAGCACTTTTTGATGGCAGAAAGTGGCACCGTACGTGTTTTTTCGGGTCTAACTCGGGTTCAGCTTCTTGTTGCGGTTAGGGTTATGTTTAGGGTTGTTAGGAAAGAGTGAAGACGCAGAGTCCTGTTGAGTGTGGGGTTGCGTAAAGGCTCCCCCAGGGAGTTCAGGTGTACCCAAAGGCTTCCGCTGAGAGCACTATTTGATGGCAGAAAGTGGCACCGTACGTGTTTTTTCGGGTCTAACTCGGGTTCAGCTTCTTGTTCCGGTTAGGGTTATGTTTAGGGTTGTTAGGAAAGAGTGAAGACGCAGAGTCCTGTTGAGTGTGCGGTTGCGTAAAGGCTCCCCCAGGGAGTTCAGGTGTACCCAAAGGCTTCCGCTGAGAGCACTTTTGGATGGCAGAAAGTGGCACCGTACGTGTTTTTTCGGGTCTAACTCGGGTTGAGCTTCTTGTTGCGGTTAGGGTTATGTTTAGGGTTGTTAGGAAAGAGTGAAGACGCAGAGTCCTGTTGAGTGTGGGGTTGCGTAAAGGCTCCCCCAGGGAGTTCAGGTGTACCCAAAGGCTTCCGCTGAGAGCACTTTTGGATGGCAGAAAGTGGCACCGTACGTGTTTTTTCGGGTCTAACTCGGGTTGAGCTTCTTGTTGCGGTTAGGGTTATGTTTAGGGTTGTTAGGAAAGAGTGAAGACGCAGAGTCCTGTTGAGTGTGGGGTTGCGTAAAGGCTCCCCCAGGGAGTTCAGGTGTACCCAAAGGCTTCCGCT